>NC_135981.1:8562584-8645084 GCF_053455715.1 Rhinoraja longicauda | reverse complement strand
GGGGGGGGGGGGGGAGGAGGGGGGGGGAGGGTGGGGGGGAGGGAGGGGGGGAGGAGGGTGGGGGAGGGTGGGGGGGAGGGTGGGGGGAGGGGGGGGAGGGTGGGGGGAGGGGGGGGGGAGAGGGGGAGGGTGGGGGAGAGGTGGGGGAGAGGGGGGGGGAGGGTGGGGGGAGGGGGGGAGGGTGGGGGAGGGGGGGGAGAGGGGGGAGGGTGGGGGAGAGGGTGGGGGAGGGGGGGAGAGTGGGTGGGGGAGGGGAGTGGGTGGGGGAGGGGGGGAGGGGGGGGAGGGGGGGGGAGGAGGGGGAGGGTGGGGGAGGGTGGGGGAGGGGGGGAGAGAGGGGGGGGGAGGGTGGGGAGGGGGGGAGAGGGTGGGGGAGGAGGGGGGCAGGGACAGGGGGGAGGGTAGGGGAGAGGGTGGGGGAGGGGGGAGGGTGGGGGAGGGGGGAGGGTGGGGGGGGGGGAGGGGGGGAGAGGGTGGGGGAGGGTGGGAGAGGGTGGGGGAGAGGGGGAGGAGGGTGGGGGAGAGGGGGAGAGGGTGGGGGGAGAGGGTGGGGGTGGGGGTAGTGTTGGTGACCGGGGTGATGGTAGCTGGGGTGGGGGAGGGGGGGGTTGGGGTAAGTAGGTGTGGGGGTGGGGAGAGGTCAGCGCCGCCCCCCCCCCCCCCCCCCCACCCCCGCGGGACGGGAGGACCCCGCACTCACCGAGAGCCCGACCCGCCGCCACATCGGACACAGACACAGCAAAGCGAAACCCCGCCTGTGCGCGCCCCCGGCACCAGCAACAAGCGCGCCCCCGGCACCAGCAACAAGCGCGCCCCCGGCACCAGCAACAAGCGCGCCCCCGGCACCAGCAACAAGCGCGCCCCCGGCACGGCACCAGCAACAAGCGCGCCCCCGGCACCAGCACAAGCGCGCCCCCGGCACCAGCAACAAGCGCGCCCCCGGCACCAGCAACAAGCGCGCCCCCGACACTGTCGGACTCGGACTGTCACATCTACCAAGCGCGCCCTCGGCACCAGCAACAAGCGCGCCCCCGGCACCAACACCAGGCGCGCCCCGGCACCAACACCAGGTGCGCCCCCGGCACAGGCGCGCCCCCGGCACCAACACCAGGCGCGCCCCCGGCACCAGGCGCGCCCCCGGCACCAGGCGCGCCCCCGGCACCAGGCGCGCCCCCAGCACCAGGCTGTGTCCTGTGTTGTACCCCTGCCATTCCCCAGGCCTACCCTGATGTCATATACCACTAACAAGCAGATACAATATCTTACATCTCCTTCTTTCATATTAAAAACCCCATCTATAAAACATAACGTATTATAACAAGGCACAACAACTTCAATGGATTTCTTCTCCATACTATTAATAAACATTAACCAAACTATTGAAAGAAATGAATCACTTTTCCTCTGCTTCCAATTTTAAATATTTCAACCAACATTAATTTTGTCTAAACACAACATAGCAAGCTTGTTACATATTTACAAGTCCAAACGGTTAGGTTTCTTGCTAATGGTTAGGTTTCTTGCTAGCTCGGTGATCATCACAGCCGTCTATATCCCACCGCATGCAGACGCCGACGTGGCACTGTCCACCCTACACGATGTGTTGTGTCAACACCAAAACAAGAACCCTGATGCGGCTGTGCTGGTGGCTGGAGACTTCAATAGGGGAAATCTCAAAAAGGTCATGCCCAACTTCTACCAACACATCACGTGTGTCACCAGGGGGGAAATAACTTTGGACCACTGCTACACGCCGTTCAGGAAAGGCTACAAGGCCGTTTCTCTCCCTCCTTTTGGGAAATCTGACCACGCTGCCATTTTCCTGCTGCCGGAGTACAAACAACGGATAGTACGGGAAGCGACAGTGACGAGGGACGTAAAGCGGTTGTCTGACCATTCAGAGGCCATGCTGCAGGATGCACTGAGCGAAGTCGACTGGAACATGTTCCAAGAAAGTTCCAGAGACGTAAATGAGTTTGCGGAAGCGGTTACGGACTTCATTGCCACAATAGCCGATACCATCATCCCCACGGTAAGGGTCAGTATCTTCCCTAACCAAAAACCCTGGGTGGACAGGTCTATTCGCGTGGCCTTGAATGCTCGCACCGCTGCTTACAACTCTGGCCTGGCATCCGGCAACATGGACGACTACAAGGGAGAGTCCTACCGACTGCGAAGGGCAGTGAAGGATGCAAAAAGGAGGTACCGGGACAAGATGGAGTCACAGATGGAGCAGCAGGACACCAGGTGCCTTTGGCAGGGGCTACGGACTATAACTAGCTACAGGTCCAGCACCCCCTCAACCGGAAGTGCCGGCTCCTCCTTAGCTGATGACCTGAACTCTTTTTATGCACGGTTTGAGACGGGTAACACCACCAGCTCGCCGTCTAAAAACAGCACCGAAGGGGCGCTGGCTAGCGAGGCTGGAGGGGGATCCACCGCCGGGGATGTGCACACATTCTCGGTGTCCGAGCATGAGGTGAGGTGGGCTCTGACGCGTGTGAACACGAGGAAAGCTGGAGGCCCAGATGGTATATCTGGGCGAGTACTAAAGTCTTGTGCTACTCGGCTTGCTCCAGTGCTCACCACAATATTCAACCTCTCCTTGGCAAAGTCCGTGGTCCCTGCATGCTTCAAAAGATCCATCATTGTACCGGTGCCAAAGAATGCCTCTCCAGCGTGTTTAAATGACTACCGACCGGTGGCCCTCATCTCGGTTGTCATGAAATGCTTTGAGAGGCTAGTCAAGAAGCACATCTGCGCCCTCCTTCCTCGCAACATGGACCCACTACAGTTCGCATACCGTCCGAACAGGTCCACGGATGATGCGGTCTCCCAGGTTCTACACACCGCTCTCACTCATCTGGACAGCCAGGGGGGCTATGTGAGGATGCTGTTCATTGACTTTAGTTCAGCATTCAACACAATAGTCCCCAGCAGACTGGTTGAGAAGCTGCTGGAACTGGGGCTTAGCACCCCTCTGTGTGCCTGGGTCCTGGACTTTCTCACTGCCAGGCCCCAAGTGGTCAGGATGGGGGAACACACATCTAGCTCCCTCACCCTGAACATAGGATCCCCCCAGGGCTGCGTCATTAGCCTCCTACTGTACTCCCTGTACACACATGACTGTGGGGCCAGGTTCAGCTCAAACTCCATCATCAAGTTTGCTGATGACACTGTGGTGGTGGGCCGGATCTCCAACAGCGATGAGAAGGCCTACCGGGAGGAGGTGGCTGATCTGGCACTCTGGTGTCAGGACAATAGCCTCCTCTTGAATGTCACTAAAACGAAGGAGCTGATTGTGGACTTCAGAAGGGCTAAACATCCAAGGACGTACACGCCACTGGAGATAAATGGGTCTATTGTGGATAGGGTGAGCAGTTTTAAATACTTGGAAGTCCGCATCACAGAGGATCTGACGTGGGCAACGCACATTGCCGCACTGGTGGGTAAGGCTAAGCAGCGCCTTTACCACCTTAGACAACTGAGGAAATTCAGAGTGTCTCTGAGGATCCTTCATTGCTTCTACTCTGGGGCTGTAGAGAGCATCCTGTCCGGCAACATTACAGTCTGGCTTGGGAACAGCTCTGCCCAGGACAGGATGGCCCTGCAGAGAGTAGTGCGTTCGGCAGAACGCACCATGGGAACTACACTCGTCCCCCTGCAGGACCTATACATCAGGAGGTGCAGATCCAGAGCAAGCAAGATCATGAGGGACCCCTGCCACCCCAGTAACGGACTGTTCCAGATGCTACGATCAGGCAAACGCCTCCACTGTCACGCTGCGAAAACGGAGAGGATGAGACGGAGCTACTTCCCACAGGCCATCAGGACTGTCAACTTTTATAACCCCAGAGACTAAATTTTTGTCGACACTAATAGTAACTTATTAACATTATTTATATGCTGTAACTGTAATTCTTTTTTGTGCACAATCCGCAGGCATTGCCACTTTCATTTCACTGCACATCGTGTATGTGTACGTGACAAATAAATTTGACTTGACTTGTCTAACGCGTCCACTCCTGGTAGTGTATTCAGCTTGTGGAATTACTGGACGAGGTGGATGTGGTTGACTTCCTTCTGATGTGGTCGGCTGTGTAGACCTGGCCTGGCTGGTAGCTGACGACTGACATGGTGAATCGCGACCTTGCCCTGGACTCGGCTGAATTTCAGCTGATGTACGCAGTGCATGACCTGGTCCTGGCTGGGGCAGTGACTTCACCTGTGCCGATGACTCCGGTCTGACAGTAGGCCATGGGGTGGTCATGCAGTCAGTCGACTGGCTGGGTCTACGGTTAGCCTGGTGAGTAGCCAGCCGCAATTGTTTGCGATTTCTCCTGTACTTCCGGCCGTTACGGTCAACAACATATGACCTGGGAGTACCATGATGTTCCAGAACAGTGGCCGGCAACCACTGCTTAGTTACCGGTAGCGGCGTCATCCTGACTGGATCGCCTGGCTTCAAGCCTGGGAAGTTCTGACCAGCCTTCTGGTTGTAGTAGTTGGGGGGTTGCCTGGCCTTCTCTTTGTTCAAATGTTGCTTGACCTCTGCTGGGTTGTAGGGCCTTGGCTGAAGGAGCTTCCTTGCAGTTGGGATCTTATCCCTCGGCCTGCGTCCCATCAGTAGCTGTGAAGGTGACAGGTTACAGCTGGCAAGGAGGGTGGTACGGTAGTCCAGCAATGCAAGATGCCTGTCTTGGCATTTCTTCCAGAGACACTTCACCGTTTGTACAGCACGCTCGGCTTCCCCATTGGACTGGGGGTGATGCGGGGAAGACGCCTGGTGGGTTATCTGGTATTCTGCACAGAATGCTTCAAATCCAGATGAGACATACTGTGGTCCGTTGTCCGTCCTCAACGTTTCCAGTATGCCATGGCGGCTGAATTGTTCCTTCAGGGCATCAATGACTGATGTACTGTTGGCCTTGAAGAGTTGATTTACTTCGATGAATTTGGAATAGTAATCAACTGTCACGATGTAGTGGGACCCTTCCCACTCAAACAGGTCAGATGCTACCTCTGCCCATGGTAGATCAGGATGTTGAGTAGCGTGCATCAATAGGCAATAGACAATAGACAATAGGTCCAGGAGTAGGCCATTCGGCCCTTCGAGCCAGCACCACCATTCAATGTGATCATGGCTGATCGATCTCAATCAGTACCCCGTTCCTGCCTTCTCCCCATACCTCCTGACTCCGCTATCCTTAAGAGCTCCATCTAGTTCTCTCTTGAATGCATTCAGAGAATTGGCCTCCACTGCCTTCTGAGGCAGAGAATTCCACAGATTTACAACTCTCTGACTGAAAACTTTTTTCCTCATCTCCGTTCTAAATGGCCTACCCCTTATTCTTAAACTGTGGCCCCTGGTTCTGGACTCCCCCAACATTGGGAACATGTTTCCTGCCTCTAACGTGTCCAACCCCTTAATAATCTTATATGTTTCATCTCAGTGTTGAGCTGCCTGGTGTGTGTTGCATTCAGGGCAACCCTCGATCAGCTCTTCTATCTGCTGGCTCATTGATGGTCAGTACAAGGCTCATTGATGGTCAGTACAAGGCTCATTGACGGCCAGTACAAGGCTTCTCTGGCTCTGTGTTTGCATTTCACGATGCCGAGGTTTGACTCGTGCACTTTCTCAAGCAGTTGCCATCTCATGGATGGCGGCACCACTATGCACATGCCTTTGTATACGATGCCATCCAGTACAGAAAGCTCACCTCTCACCGTCCAGTACTCTCTGATGGAGTGTGGTACTTCTTGCTTTGTATCAGGGCCAGCCCTTCATGATCATACCATGGAGCTCATTCAATTCCATGGCCGTGCAGGTCTGGAACTGTGCATACCTCTTTGGTGACACGGCGATGTGATCCATCATGTTGACCATGATTGGCTCCAGATCCGGTTCACTTTCTGGTAGATTGGCTCTGCTCAATGCATCACCGATAGGCACCTCCTTTCCCGGCTTGTACATGACAATCAAGTCATAGGGCTGCAACCTGAGGAGCATCCTTTGCAGTCTCATTGGTGCTGACAGCAAAGGCTTGAGGAAGATTGCCTGTAGGGGCTTGTGATCTGATTCCACTAGCACTGACTTTCCGAAGATGTAGTGGTGGAATTTGCGGCAACTGTGTACGATCGCTAACATCTCTTTTTCGATCTGGGCGTATGGCGTTTCAGTCTCTGCCCTTGATGTATATGCTATGGGGTGGCCTTCTTGGAGTAGCACTCCTCCAAGAGCATAGCTACTAGTGTCACACTGCATGACCACGCTCTTTGTCACATCGTAGTACGCTAGTACAGGGGAAGTGGTGCGCAGGTCTTTGAGCTTGTCGAAGCTTCGCTGCTGGGCACGATCCCACTGGAAATGTGCATCCCTCAAGGTCAAGGCTGTAAGTGGTTTATCAACCTTGCTGAGGTGTGGAATGAACTTAGACAGGTCCTGTACGAAGCCAAGGAATTGTTGCACTTCTTGTTCGTAGGTGCAGGCAACCGCTTCACAGCTTCAATCTTTGCCGGATCAGGCCTGAGTCCTGCTGCTGTAACAAGATGGCCGACATACCGCACCTCAGACTTCCTGATCTGACACTTCTCCTCGTTTAGGTTCTACAGCTTTGCCTGTTGCACCACTTGCTGGAGCACTCCATCATGCTCTATGCTGTCTTTTCCCGATATCAGGATGTCGTCCATGATCGCTCTTGCCCCATGGATCCCTTCCAACATTCCATCCATGATCCTCTTGGGGCGCTCTTGATCCCAAATGGGAGGCGGACCCAGCGGTAGCATCCACGAGGGGTATTGAAGGTCATCAGCAAACCCGACTCGTAATCAAGTTTGATCTGGAGAAATCCTGATTTTGCATCGATGACGGAGAAGACTTTGGCATCTGGCATCGATGCCACTACCTCCTCTATGGTTGGTATGGGGTAGTGTTCTCATCTGATCGCTTTGTTGAGGTCTTTCGGGTCTATGCAGATACGTACCTTTCCGTTCTTCACTACCGCCACCATTGAGTTGACCCAGTCTGTTGGCTTTTGCACTCTGACAATCTGCCCATTTCTCTCCATCTCATGTAGCCTCTCTGAGATTTTCTTGGCCAGGGCTTGCGGCTGTCGCCTTGGTGCAACCACAACCGGTTGGTGAGTTGTGTCAATTTTCAATGTGTACGTCCCAGGGAGTGTGCCAGTAGTGTGCATCAATTCTGGATACTCATCGATGTTGTGGAGCCTTTGTATCAGGTTCAATCTGGCACTGTCTGCCCCTGACATCAGCACTGGCTTGCCATCGGCCTCGACCACATGATACTCAACGTCAAGGGTGCAGTCTTTATATGTTGTGGTCAATTTCACCCACCCAATGTGTTCCAGTGTGTGGTTGGAGTGGGACACAAACCGCCTCTTTGCTTTGCGCAGTTTTGGTTTGTTCTCCATCTTTTTGAAGATATGCGCTGGCATTATTGAGTACGAGCATCCTGTGTCTATCTGTACTCTCATCTCCTGTCCATTGACGTGCAGAGTTTCATACCAGTCATCCCCTGATGGAGTGAGTGGCTCGTCATGTACAGCATACATGTGTGCACATTCATGGCCGTCCTCACTATCTTCATCTGCGGAAGAGTCTGGTGGATAGGAAGCTGCTGACTTCTCCTCAATCATATTTGCATGCTGCTTTCTCTGTCTGCAGACTGCTGCAAAATGGTTGAGTTTTTTGCAGACTGAACACTTCCGACCTTTGGCAGGGCAACTCTCATATTGTGCAGAGTAGCCACATCTCTTACACTTCGAGTCGGACTCCTTGCTTGCTCTTTGTTGTTTGCCTTTATCTGGGCTCCTGTAGTGACTCTTACCCAGTCTAGGTTTGGGCCTTCTCTTTCTGGATCCCATGAAATTGCCTCTGCCAGCACCCGTGTACATAGCATGCACTTTATGCTCTTCTTTGTCGATGGCTTCCATACTCTCTTGTTCTGGCCAATACTGATTGCCGCATCCAGTGTTAGTTCATCTCCTTTCTCAAGGCATTTCTCACGTACTGTCTGGTGGCGGGAACGGAGCACAATTGCCATCTCTGAGCATTCTCTCCTCCTCCTTATAGTGACAATCCTTGACCAGCAACTTCAGGTCAGTCACAAAGTTGTCAAACCTCTCGGTGTCCCGCTGCTGTCGTCTGTGAAAGTCGACAGTGGCCCTTATCTGATTTTCCTTGGGCTTGATATACATCTCCTAGTGCTTGTACACTCCTTGCAGAGTCTCGTTCTCAAGGATTTCATCCACTGTTTTGGAGAGTAATTGTGTTCCATAGGAAGGTTAGGTAAATCTCCCTCCCTTTATCGCCTATGTATGTCATCAGATAGTTCACCTTTTCTTTCTCAGACTTACTGGCTAGTGGACCATCAAACGTAAAATGGCAGTGCTGTTTGAAACGTTTCCATTCTAGGTGCAGATCTTTTGCCTGCCAGTTCATCGACGGCCTTTCACTCACCGACATCATGCACTCAGGTCACTTCCACCACACTGTATACACGGGACTGTGGTCTAGCGTGCTCACTGTGGCTAGAAACACTCGACGTTCGGCGCTCCATTTGTCCCTTTTAAACTTCAGGATTATAGACAATTGGTGCAGGGGGAGGCCATTCAGCCCTTCGAGCCAGCACCGCCATTCAATGTGATCATGGCTGATCATTCTGAATCAGTACCCCGTTCCTGCCTTCTCCCCATACCCCCTGACTCCGCTATCCTTAAGAGCTCTATCTAGCTCTCTCTTGAATGCATTCAGAGAATTGGCCTCCACTGCCTTCTGAGGTAGAGAATTCCACAGATTCACAACTCTCTGACTGAAAACGTTTTTCCTCATCTCCGTTCTAAATGGCCTACCCCTTATTCTTAAACTGTGGCCCCTTGTTCTGGACTCCCCCAACATTGGGAACATGTTTCCTGCCTTTAACGTGTCCAGCTCCTTAATAATCTTATACGTTTCGATAAGATCTGCTCTCATCCTTCTAAATTCTCAGTGTATACAAGCCTAGTCACTCCAATCTTTCAACATATGACAGTCCCGCCATTCCGGGAATTAACCTAATAAACCTACGCTGCACGCCCTCAATAGCAAGAATATCCTTCCTCAAATTTGGAGACCAAAACTGCACACAGTACTCCAGGTGAGGTCTCACTAGGGCCCTGTACAACTGCAGAAGGGCCTCTTTGCTCCTATACTCAACTCCTCTTGTTATGAAGGCCAACATTCCATTGGCTTTCTTCACTGCCTGCTGTACCTGCATGCTTCCTTTCAGTCTGAAGAAGGGTCTCGACCCGAAACGTCACCCATTCCTTCTCTCCCGAGATGCTGCCTGACCTGCTGAGTTACTCCAGCATTTTGTGAATAAATTGCTTCCTTTCAGTGACTGATGCACTAGGACACCCAGATCTCGTTGTACGTCCCCTTTTCCTAACTTGACACCATTCAGATAATACTCTGCCTTCCTATTCTTACCACCAAAGTGGATAACCTCACACTTATCCACATTAAACTGTATCTGCCATGCATCCGCCCACTCACACAACCTGTCCAAGTCACTCTGCACCCTCATAGCATCTTCCTCACAGTTGACACTACCACCCAGCTTTGAATCATCTGCAAATTTGCTAATGGTACTTTTAATCCCTTCATCCAAGTCATTGCTAATTCCTGTCGGGATTCTCCCTTCACGGACTTTCCTTTTCCCAAATTATACGTGAATTAAGGACACCGGGACTATTTCAGTGTTTAAGGTTCGAAACTTCTGACACCATGTCACATGTTCGAGTCGCACACGCGGTGTCCTGTGTTGTACTCCTTTAATCCCCCAGGCCTAGCCCGTGACGTCATGTCCTCTTACAAGCAGATACGATATCTTACAATATACGGGATGACCCGGCTAATACGGGACAGTCGGCAGCCCTGGTGCTCAGTCCCCTGCTCCACGCACACTGTACCCATGACTGTGTACGATACCATACGATAGAACTTTATTTATCCCAGGAGGGAAATTGGTCTGCCAACAGACAGAAAACACAACAAGATACGTGAAACATGACATTGAAGTAACAAGTGGAAAGTCCAGGATTGGGGAGGTGCAAAGATTGGGGGGGGGGGGGGGGGGGGGTGGGGGTGGGGGAGGGGATCAGTCTACCCCATGACAGAAGGGGGAAGAGTTGTACAATTTGACGGATGCAGTGGCATTCGATGATATACTGACAATAAAGTTCTGTTATGTTATTTTGCGGACAACCTCCATCGCTGCAGAAGCAGAGAGAACTTGGTGCACGAAGAGCAAAACAACGGCAGGTGTTGGAAATCTGAGATATAAATTAATTTGGCAGGCCACACCCAGCACCTCAGTATCGATGGTATATAAGAGAACACACGTTCACGCTTCCAGCGAGCTCCTGGGTGGCGACCAAATGTCAGATAAGAGGAACCGTACTAGGTCACCCACGAGGTGATGTTGCCAAACACATTCTATGTTACGTTTCTTAAGGGGTTGGACAGGCTAGATGCAGGAAGATTGTTCCCGATGTTGGGGAAGTCCAGAACAAGGGGTCACAGCTTAAGGATAAGGGGGAAGTCTTTTAGGACCGAGATGAGAAAACATTTCTTCACACAGAGAGTGGTGAGTCTGTGGAATTCTCTGCCACAGAAGGTAGTTGAGGCCAGTTCATTGGCTATATTTAAGAGGGAGTTAGATGTGGCCCTTGTTGCTAAAGGGATCAGGGGGTATGGAGAGAAGGCAGGTACGGGATACTGAGTTGGATGTTCAGCCATGATCATATTGAATGGCAGTGCAGGCTCGAAGGGCCGAATGGCCTACTCCTGCACCTACTTTCTATGTTTCTATGTTTCCAGGGGTCGTCCAGAGTAGAGTAGTTGACTCAACCTTCTTCTGCAAGAGGTAATTGTGGGGCCAGCACAGCGGCGCAGCGGGTAGAGCTGCTGCCTCATAGTGCCAGAGGTCTGGGTTCGAACCTGGCCTGGGATGCTGTCTGTGTGGAGTTTGCACGTTCTCCCTAAGACAATGTGGGTTTCCTCTGCGTGCTCCCACATCCCAAAGACGTGCGGGTTTGTAGGTTAATCGGTCCTCTGTAAATCGCCCCTGGTGGGTCGGGGGTGGATGCGAGTGGGATAACATGGTACCAGTACGAGCTGGATGGTCGGCGGGGATTTGGTGGACCTTAGGGCCTATTGCCACGCTGTATCTTGCAATAAAAAAGATTTAGACCATTCACTAACGTGGAATTTAAAGTCGTGAACAAGATCAATTAGGGAAATGGCTGTGGGCTGCTTGCAGGAGGTTTGGGGCTGTCTAAGGATATGGGGCTGTCTAACAAACAGGCCAAAAGCACAACAGAGGGACCATCACTCTCCAGAGACAGCCACGGAGAGAAGATTGACCAGTTGCCATCTTAACACCAGACGTGAATTCTTGTGTTAAAGAAAGCAACTCGTTCTATTCGTGTCTTGTGAGACTCACGCGTAATGTTAACGTCACGGATTTAAGATAACAGGCAAAAGGGAAAACACTAACTATGTCCTTCCTGAAGAACTAAGAGAACTAGATGTTTTTTAGTGATAATTCAGGAGTTTCACGGTCACCGTTACAAAAACAAGTTGTTTTACGAGAGAGATTTAAAGTTGGGATTCTGACTCATATCTCTGGCTCATTGGTCTCCTAGTAAAGTAACAACTCTGTTATCGTGGCACTGACATCACTCAGAGTGAACCCTGGCCATGCAGAAACTCTACCATCATATCGGACCCTTACTTAAGAGTCAAGAGTGTTTTATCGTGATATGTGCCGAACAGAGCAATGAAATTCTTACTTGCAGCAGCACAACAGAATAAGTAAACTTAGTACTCTGTAAACAATATTAGAAACAAAAAATTGTTCAATATATACATTTACACACACACATACTGTATATACTGTATACACACACACACATATACATTTCCTCGATAACTTCCGGTTCCCAGGCCCCCACTCCCTCATCTTTACCATGGATGTCCAGTCACTCTACACTTCCATCCCCCACAAGGATGGTCTCGAAGCCCTCCGTTTCTTCCTCGACCGTAGAACCAGCCAATCCCCATCTACCAACACTCTCCTCCGCCTAGCAGAGCTGGTTCTTACCCTCAACAACTTCTCCTTTGACTCCTCCCACTTCCTCCAAACCAGAGGCGTAGCTATGGGCATTCGCGTGGGCCCTAGCTATGCCTGCCTCTTTGTCGGGTACGTCGAACAATCCCTGTTCCGGGCGTACACCGGCCCCATCCCCGAACTCTACCTCCGCTACATTGACGACTGCATGAGCCAAAACATTATGACCACCTGTCTGATATGCTGTTGGTCCTCCGTGTGCAGCCCCATACACAGCAGGGTGCGATGCACTGTGTATTGTGACACATTCCTCCAATGACCACCATTAATATTTTCTGTGACTTGTGCCACAGTCGACCTTCTGTCGGTTCGGACCAGACGGGATAGCCTTCGTTGCCCTCGCACATCGATGAGCCTTGGGCGCCCAACACCCTGTCGCCGGTTTGTGGTTTGTCCCTCCTCGGACCACTGTCGGTAGGTACTCACCACTGCTGACCGGGAGCACCCCACAAGCCTTGCCGTTTCAGAGATGCTCTGACCCAATCGTCTGGCCATAACAATTTGGCCCTTGCCAAAGTCGCTCAGGTCTTCACCCCTGCCCATTTCTCCTGCATCCGACAGATCAACTTCAAGAACTGACTGTTCACTTGCTGCCTAATATATTCCACCCCTTGACAGGTGCCATTGTAACAAGATAATCAATGTTATTCACTTCACCTGTCAGTGGTCATGTTTTGGCTGATCAGTGTATATATAAATATATATATACATATACATATATACACACACACATAAACCAAACAAACAATAATAGTGCAAAAAGACAACAAATAACGCCCCCAAGCCTATGTAGTTCACAGCTTATTTGGAGTAATGTTTCATACCTCACATTAATTCCACATCCATAACATTTTCCCATCCGCCAAGATGCACCTCCACTGATTATTCCAGCAAGACCAGGTTTCTGCCATCACTGGGAGAGGCAAACACTTCAATAATCCAAGATTATTAAGGGGTTGGACACGTTAGAGGCAGGAAACATGTTCCCAATGTCGGGGGAGTCCAGAACCAGGGGCCACAATTCAAGATTAAGGGGTAGGCCATTTAGAACGGAGATGAGGAAAAACTTTTTCAGTCAGAGAGTTGTAAATCTGTGGAATTCTCTGCCTCAGAAGGCAGTGGAGGCCAATTCTCTAAATGCATTCAAGAGAGAGCTAGATTGACCTCTTAAGGATAGCGGAGTCAGGGGGTATGGGGAGAAGGCAGGAACGGGGTACTGATTGAGAATAATCAGCCATGATCACATTGAATGGCGGTGCTGGCTCGAAGGGCCGAATGGCCTACTCCTGCACCTATTGTCTATTGCATTTTTTTTAAACACTCTATTTAATGAGAGGGGTGGGGTGGGGGAGAACAAAGGGGGGACCTGCCGCGGGATACTTTGTAACTTCGCCGGCACCCTTTACGTGGCGACTGTTTGCATACCGTGGGAATCTCACTGTGACTTGTCAGGCATTAATTAATTCATTCATTCATTCTATTTGGTTATTTTCAGTCGCAACAAGCTACCATCCTCCTCTGAGAAAGAAGCCGTGTTCTGTCGTTTGAACAATTCATCCTGGATACTTTGGTAGATATCCCGATTGAGCTGCTCGTCACCCTCCAATTTGTAGAGCGAACTGTTGGGAACGGCCTTGGTGCCTTGGTTGGAGAATAAAAAATCTCCACTGCCAGTAATGGTAACGGGAAAGCCCGTCAAGTATGGCGATTTAATCTCTCCGCTAGCCTCTTCCCGCTCTCTATTAAAAAGGATCCTTCTACTCCCATGTCCCCCATGCAATAGGAAGGAACTGCAGATGCCGGTTTAAACCGAAGATAGACACAAAAAGCTGGAGTAACTCAGCGGGGCAGGCAGCATCTCTGGAGAGAAGGAATGGGTGACGTTTCGGGTCTGAAGAAGGGTCTACGACCCGAAACGTCACCCATTCCGTCTCTCCAGAGGTGCTCCCTGTCCAGCTGAGTTACTCCAGCTTTTTGTGTCTATCTTGCCTCGTGTGAAAATCTACCTAATGTCTTTGTTAACCAGACCACCTAATCCCTGTGGGAGCAATCCCTCTTCCCACCATACTCCCATTGAGTGAAGGTCTTTCTCCTGAAATCCCTGTGTAGCCAACACAACCTGTTCACGCTTAGAAACATAGAAAATAGGTGCAGGAGTAGGCCATTCGGCCCTTCAAGCCTGCACCGCCATTCAATATGATCATGGCTGATCATCCAGCTCAGTAATCTGTACCTGCCTTCTCTCCATACCCCCTGATCCCTTTAGCCACAAGGGCCACATCTAACTCCCTCTTAAATATAGCCAATGAACTGGCCTCAACTACCTTCTGTGGCAGAGAATTCCACAGACTCACCACTCTCTGTGTGAAGAAATGTTTTCTCATCTCGGTCCTAAAAGACTTCCCCCTTATCCTTAAGCTGTGACCCCTGGTTCTGGACTTCCCCAACATCGGGAACAATCTTCCCGCATCTAGCCTCTCCAACCCCTTAAGAATTTTATATGTTTGTATAAGATCCCCCCTCAGTCTTCTAAGTTCCAGCGAGTACAAGCCTAGTCTATCCAGTCTTTCTTCATATGAAAGTCCTGCCATCCCAGGGATCAATCTGGTGAACCTTCTCTGTACTCCCTCTAAGGCTAGAATGTCTTTCCTCAGATTAGGACTGATCATCTTGAACCTGAAGACTGGCCACCAGGGGGGGTGTGTGCGCACAGATGGGATTATGGTACACGACATTTTGGGAATGGGTTGGATGCTCTACCTTTTTTGCAAAGGCCGTCACTCTATGCATAGGGTGCAGCAGAGGTCTGATCAGTAATCCATCATGGCCACAGATTCTCCAACTTCCAACGCCACCAGACAGTCTTCCAATTACAAAGAGTTTATCTAAGTGTGAGTTACTATTCACCATCAAAGATATCGACAAGAAGTGCTGAAGTAACTCAGCAGGGAGCATCATTGGGGAAAATAGATAGGTGGGTTGAGAACATTGGGTTGAGAACATTCATCAGTCTGACCCAAAATGTCACCTATCCATGTTCTCCAGCGATACTGCTTGACCTGCTGTGTTACTCCAGCACTTAGTGTCCCTTTTGTTTATTAACCAACATCGGCAGTACTTTGTTTGCTACATATCTACAGGAAGCATTGCCTCACGAATCCAGCTAATGTCATCAAAGCCTCACCTTGCTGCCACCTTTAGGACGTAGACACAGGAGCCTGAGAAATGTTACCTCCAGCCGCGGGAACAGCGTCTTCCCATCACCCATCGGAATCTTGAACCGCCCTGAACAACAATATCTCAACTACAAACCACTGTGGACTTTGCACGACCTTTGGACGTCACGGTGGCGCAGCGGTAGAGTTGCTGCCTTACAGCGATTGCAGCGCCGGAGACCTGGGTTCGATCCCGACTACGGGTGCTGTCTGGACGGAGTGTTTGTACGTTCTCCCTGTGACCTGCGTGGGATTCATCCGAGATCTTCGGTTTCCTCCCACACTCCAAAGACGTACAGGTTAATTGGCTTGGTAATTGTAAAACTTGTCCCTAGTGGGTATAGGATAGTGTTAATGTGCGGGGATCGCTGGTCGGCGCGGTCCCGGTGGGCCGAAAGGGCCTGTTTCCGCGCTGTATCTCTAAACTAAAAATATCAAAGACTAGGGTTGGACTACCGTGGTCTGATTTACTAGAATTTATGGTATATTTATTCGTTGTGTGTTGTGTTTAACATAGCTATAAAGGTGCAGCAAGGAATCAATGTTTCAATAAGAAATTCAATGTTCAATGTTCCCCATTCATATGAAAATGAAACACTCTTGACTCTACACTCAATAGAATCCCGAGTGAGTAGATCACACTCATCTCTGAGGTTCACATTCAATAGAGAAAGATCAGAGTTCACTCTCATTCAGTCTTGCACCAATCCAGAGTTCTCCCAGCCAACTGAACTCCAGACGTCTTCCTGACCACGAGTCCTAATCCCAAATCATGCACAACTTTCCTTTCCACAGATGCCGCCTGACCTCGTGAGGTTTTCCCCAGCAGTTTCTGCTTTTGCGTGCGCGTGGAGGTCACGTTGAGGAGGCCTGGGAAGACCTAGGGGTTTGTCGTTGTCCCATTGCAGTGCTGACGATGTGCTCTTAGTCACAGCTTCCAGAGGCATAGACAGACGAGGTGGGAAGGTGTACGAATGAGAATACCCCACTGGCTTACGTGAGTCAGGATGGGAGAGGGTGAAACTGAAACTTCTCATTGAAACTTACCGAATAGTGAAAGGCCAGGATAGAGTGGATGCGGAGAGGATGTTTCCACTAGTGGGAGAGTCTCAGACCAGAGGTTGTAGCCTTAGAATTAAAGGACGTTCCTTTAGGAAGGAGATGAGATGGAAGTTCTTTAGTCAGAGGGTGGTGAATCTGTGGAATTCATTGCCACAGAGAGCTATGGAGGTCAAGTCAATGGATATTTTCAAGCCAGAGATAGATAGATTCTTTATTAATCCGGGTGTCAAGGGTTATGAGGAGAAGGCAGGAGAATGGGGTTAGGAGGGAGAGATGGATCAGCCATGATTGAATGGCGGAGTAGATTTGATGGGCCGAATGGCCTAATTCTGCTCCACACACTTATGTACTTATGCGGATGGTGACAGGAAGTACTGCAGAAAACAGGAGACATGACCCAACGTCAGCACCAAGTGTCACAAAGCAGTAAATATTTATTGTGTTATTGCTGTCTGAAAACCGGACCATCACAGAATGACATACATGTACAGAGAGAACAACTGAAAAGGGCAAAACACTAATTCCTGACGTTTTGTGTAAAAATAGGAAATGTCACTAACTGTTCGAATGCTGTTTCAGCAAACGTCAGTATGTGCAGGAATAACTTCAAAAACTCCAAGCTCTTCAAAGTTAAACAGGCAAGTAAAAAAAAAAAGATTTTTTTTTTTTTAATTAGAAAAAAATGAATAAATACTTTTGTACCTGAATGAATTAAAAAAGAAACCTAATCCATTACATTTTTTAAAAATGTCTAGTCACTGTGTGAAAGTTCATGAGTTGCGGTTTGATGTAATGTCCGAGTCCTCTTTGTAATTATCTTCATCCTCTGTAGTGAGAAAGAAAAATAACCAGTTAGAGAATTATACAGAGGCATTGGGAAAGTTTATTTGGTCACAGCACTGTTTCCTGTACAGCCGACTCCATCATGAAACCAATCTGGAGGAACAGCGCCTCATATGGGTAGTTTACAACCCAACAGCATGAACATAGACCTCTCCAATTTTAAATTTCACCACCCTCTCCCCATCTAGTGGGGGCCTATTTCTCCCACTATCCCACCCCTCTTCCCTCATCCCTATCCCCTTCCACCAATATCACTCCCTCTGGCTTTTCTTTTAGACAATAGACAATAGGTGCAGGAGTAGGCCATTCGGCCCTTCGAGCCAGCACCGCCATTCAATGTGATCATGGCTGATCATTCTCAATCAGTACCCCGTTCCTGCCTTCTCCCCATACCCCCTGACTCCGCTATCCTTAAGAGCTCTATCTAGCTCTCTCTTAAATGCATTCAGAGAATTGGCCTCCACCGCCTTCTGAGGCAGAGAATTCCACAGATTCACAACTCTCTGACTAAAAACGTTTTTCCTAATCTCCGTTCTAAATGGCCTACCCCTTATTCTTAAACTGTGGCCCCTTGTTCTGGACTCCCCCAACATTGGGAACATATTTCCTGCCTCTAACGTGTCCAACCCCTTAATAATCTTATACGTTTCGATAAGATCCCCTCTCATCCTTCTAAATTCCAGTGTATACAAGCCTAGTCGCTCCAGTCTATCAACATATGACAGTCCCGCCATTCCGGGAATTAACCTAGTAAATCTACGCTGCACGCCCTCAATAGCAAGACAATAGACAATAGACAATAGGTACAGGAGGAGGCCATTTGGCCCATCGAGCCAGCACCGCCATTCAATGTGATCATGGCTGATCATTCTCAATCAGTACCCCGTTCCTGCCTTCTCCCCATACCCCCTGACTCCACTATCCTTAAGAGCTCTATCTAGCTCTCTCTTGAATGCATTCAGAGAATTGGCTTCCACCGCCTTCTGAGGCAGAGAATTCCACAGATTCACAACTCTCTGACTAAAAATGTTTTTCCTCATCTCCGTTCTAAATGGCCTACCCCTTATTCTTAAACTGTGGCCCCTTGTTCTGGACACCCCCAACATTGGGAACATGTTTCCTGCCTCTAACGTGTCCAACCCCTTAATAATCTTATACGTTTCGATAAGATCCCCTCTCATCCTTCTAAATTCCAGTGTATACAAGCCTAGTCGCTCCAGTCTATCAACATACGACAGTCCCGCCATTCCGGGAATTAACCTGGTAAAACTACGCTGCACGCCCTCAATAGCAAGAATATCCTTCCTCAAATTTGGAGACCAAAACTGCACACAGTACTCCAGGTGCGGTCTCACTAGGGCCCTGTACAACTGCACACAGTACTCCAGGTGCGGTCTCACTAGGGCCCTGCACAACTGCACACAGTACTCCAGGTGCGGTCTCACTAGGGCCCTGTACAACTGCACACAGTACTCCAGGTGCGGTCTCACTAGGGCCCTGTACAACTGCACACAGTACTCCAGGTGCGGTCTCACTAGGGCCCTGTACAACTGCACACAGTACTCCAGGTGCGGTCTCACTAGGGCCCTGTACAACTGCACACAGTACTCCAGGTGCGGTCTCACTAGGGCCCTGTACAACTGCACACAGTACTCCAGGTGCGGTCTCACTAGGGCCCTGTACAACTGCACACAGTACTCCAGGTGCGGTCTCACTAGGGCCCTGTACAACTGCACACAGTACTCCAGGTGCGGTCTCACTAGGGCCCTGCACAACTGCACACAGTACTCCAGGTGCGGTCTCACTAGGGCCCTGTACAACTGCACACAGTACTCCAGGTGCGGTCTCACTAGGGCCCTGCACAACTGCACACAGTACTCCAGGTGCGGTCTCACTAGGGCCCTGTACAACTGCACACAGTACTCCAGGTGCGGTCTCACTAGGGCCCTGTACAACTGCACACAGTACTCCAGGTGCGGTCTCACTAGGGCCCTGTACAACTGCAGAAGGACCTCTTTGCTCCTTTTGATTCCTCTTCTCTCCTTATCCTTTTCTCCTTACACCCTTTTGTTTTCTTTTCGTCTCTTGCCTTTGTCACTCACTCCACCAATTTCCCTTTGCCTGTCTCCACCTGTCACTCGTGTAGGAAGGAACTGCAGACACTGGTTTACATCGAAGATAGACACAGAAAGCTGGAGTAAGTAACCCAGCAGGTCAGGCAGCGTCTCTGGAGAAAAGGAATAGGTGACGTTTCGGGTCGAGACCTTTCTTCAGGCTGTCAAGCTTTGTCCTGCCCTCACCTCTTCTCCTGCTTTCTCTCTCTACAATTAGCCTGAAGAAGAATCCCCACCTGAAACGGCACCTGTCTATTCCCTCCACAGATGCTGCCTGACACACTGAGTTACTCCAGCACTTTGTGTTTTGCTCAAGATCACAGCATCTGCAGTTCCTTGTGCCTCTCTTGGTGGTAAACACTACAATCCAGTGCCTAACTTGCACTGTGTGAAGAAACCACTTCCTGGCGACTGTTTTTAGAAAGCACCTTCCTTGGGTTTAAAATGCATTTAGCTTTTCACCGATGACTATCAGATCCATCTTGAAAAAGCAATTCAAAGTCGCAAAACAGCGTTCATTCCGTTAAAAACATCCTGTGTTATGCTTCGCAATTTCATTGTTTCAGTTAAAGTTCAGTAAAATAGACACAAATGATGAATAAAACAGATAGAGATTGATGTTCGTAGTTCATGATTTCCAGTAACCAAACTACCGCACTACAGAACTGGTTGACACGGTCAAAGGAAACTTGTGAAAGGGTGGTGAGAACTTCAGTGAATTAATGACGACTCTCAAGAGAACATTTGCTGTAAGGTAGTCAAGTAGATTATGGAGTATCTCAGCGGGACAGGCAGCATCTCTGGAGAGAAGGAATGGGTGACGTTTCGGGTCAAAACGTCGCCCATTCCTTCTCTCCAGAGATGCTGCCTGTCCTGCTGAGATACTCCACAATCTACTTGACTACCTTCGATTTAAACCGGCATCTGCTGTTCCTTCCTACACAAGTAGTAGATTTTGGTTCTGGTTTAGCTTTTCAGGCTTTCATTGATAATTCAGAGGTGAAATCCCACTACATACAGAACAAAGTATAGCACAGGAACCTCAGCCCACAATGTCAATGCTGACCAAGAGAAACTAATCTCTGCCTGCACCTGATACGTACCCCTCCACTCCCTGCATTTCCAGCTACCTATCTAAAAGCCTATAAAACACCTGAGACTCACCTGCCTCCACCATCACCCCTGGCAGTGCGTTCCAGGCACCCACCACCCCCTGTGTAAAAAACTTGCCCTGCACACCTCCTTTAAATGTTGCCCCTTTCACTTCAAAGGTATGCCCTCTAGTCTTTGACATATCTACCTTGGAAAATAAGAGAGAGCTAGATAGAGCTCTTAAGGATAGCGGAGTCAAGGTGTATGGGGAGAAGGCAGGAACGGGGTACTGATTGAGAATGATCAGCCATGATCACATTGAATGGCGGTGCTGGCTCAAAGGGCCCAATGGCCTACTCCTGCACCTATTGTCTATAAGGTTCTGACTGTCTACCCTATCTATGTCTCTCATAATTTTATATACTTCGATCAAGTCTCCCCTCAGCCTCTGACGCTCCAGAGAAAACTATCCAAGCTTGTCCAACCTCTCCTTATAGCTAATACCCACTAATCATTAGATATATTAACATAATTCTGGATTGAATAGGTGGTATCAATATTGATGATCATAAAATGACCCAAAATTACATAAAGAGAAAAACTCGGTTCATTAAAGTCTATTCAGGGCAGAAAGATATCTTAGTTGCCTTGGACTACACCCGTCCAAGTGCCTCGACTCTGAAATTGGCTAGCAAACACAGAAGCTTAAAGAACAATAAAATGAGGTCTTGATTACAGAATGGAGCTCAGAAAGACTTAATTAGGTAACAAACAGAATGAGATGATTGTCCACAAGTCCAACATGGTTAACAACGATGGGTCTACGCTGTAACATAATCAGTGAAGTTCCTGCAACTTGGCGACAGTCCATGCCTCCAATTTTAGGCTTGGTCCCTGTCACCACATCAGTACGAAGATAGACGCAAAATGCTGGAGTAACTCAGCGAGACAGGCAATATCTCTGGAGAGAAGGAACGGGTGACGTTTCGGGTCGAGACCCTTCTTCAGAAAATCACCCATTCCTTCTATCCAGTGATGCTGCCTGTCCCTCTGAGTTGCACCAGCTTTTTGTGTCTATCTTGGGTGTAAACAAACACCTGCAGATCCTTCCTCCACTACATTAGCGCAATGCAAGTCCCTATTTATTAGTTATGAGCCCCCACTCTTCTTTCCCCTTCAACAGTCCCCCCTGAGGGGGAGGGGTTTGACCAAAGATACTAGAGGAACAAGATAGACCACTCGACCCTACAAAACCGTAGTACGTCATGACGCCATTTTAGTAGGCAGAAACTTACAGAAACATTTAAAAAGAAAAATAACCAAAATCTGTGAATTGATAGATGAGATATATTCTGCATTTTAATGGTATCATCACACATACTGTTCCCCCAAAACACTGCGAGAGGCCCAGCGAGTTTGCCTACTAAAATGGCTCCTTTGCATACTACACTTCATTAGAGGCGACTTCAACGGAGTGGTCCATCTTGCTCCTCTAGTATCTTTGACTGCATACCCCGGTAGATGACGCGGGCGCAGGAAGGACGTGGGGCCTGGAGAAGGCCACTCACCGGAGAAGGTCTCCTGCTTGATCCTGGGGCTGTTCCGTTCGCCCTCCTCCGTGCTGGGCGATGCGTGCTGCTGTGCCACCCTCAGCCCCTCGTCAATCAGTGCCAGCTGAATCATCTGCTTGGTTTTACTCTGGCACGGCCTGTAGGCGCCAGGGATGTCGGAGGGGCAAGGAGACGGCGCCAGGCTGGAGTTGGAGGTCATGTCCTCAGACACATCTGCGCGGGAAGAACAACGTTCTCAGTTACGATCACGTCAGAGATCGCCAAGGCCTCTCTCTTGTGGCAGTCATCCCGATTAGGAAATGTGTGTAGGAAAATAACTGGTTCAAATTGAAGGTAGACACAAAATGCTGGAGTAACTCAGCGGGTCAGGCAGCATCTCAGGAGAGAAGGAATGGGTGAGGTTTCGGGTCGAGTCCCTTCTTCTGACTCGGGTCTTGACCCGAAACGTCACCCGTTCCTTCTCTCCTGAGATGCTGCCTGACCCGCTGAGTTACTCCAGCATTTTGTGATTAGGAAATGGATCTCCTCATTAGGTTTAATTCCTGAGGCTTCCCCTCCTCAAACGGTACCATGATCCTGGCAGCAGCAGGTCATGGAGGTGGCTCAATGAAGGGGCAATTAGGGATGGACAATAAATGCCGGCCTTCCCTGCAATGCCTAGATCCGCAAAACTGAATAAAGAGTGCTGCCTCCCTTGAAACATTTACCATGACCAAGCCATGGAGTCACATCATGGAAACAGGCCCTTCAGTCCAACTCATCTGTGCTGACTAAGGTTGCCAACTTCCTCACTCCCAAAAACGGGACGAGGTGACATCACCGCCCCGCGCTTCACGTGATCTCACCCAGCCAGCGGCCACGTGCTCCCGCTCCACCAACGGCGGCCTCCCAGCGGGAGCACGTGGCCACTGGCTGGGTGAGGTCACGTGGGGCGCGGGGCGGTGACGTCACCCTTTGTCCCTTATTTGGGAATGAGGAAGTTGGCAACCCAACTAATACGGGACAAGGGCGGTCCCGTACGGGACAAACTAATTTAGCCCAAAATACAGGAATGTCCCGGCTAATACGGGACAGTTGGCAACCCTAGTGCTGAGCAAGATGCCCCAACTAAGCTAGTCCCATTTGACTGTGTTTGGCCCATATCTAGTTTAGTTTAGTTTAGAGATACAGCGCGGAAACAGGCCCTTCGGCCCACCGAGTCCGCGCCGCCCAGCGATCCCGGCACATTAACACTATCCTACACACACTAGGGACAATTTCTACATTTTACCCGGTCAATTAACCTACATACCTGTACGTCTTTGGAGTGTGGGAGGAAACCGAAGATCTCGGAGAAAACCCACGCAGGTCACGGGGAGAACGTACAAACTCCGTACAGGCGGCGCCCGTAGTCAGGATCGAACCTGAGTCTCCGGCGTTGCATTTGCTGTAAGGCAGCAACTCTACCGCTGCGCCACCGTGCCGCCCTTAAACCATCCGACACTGGGGACAATTTATTTTGAACACATACACCAAGCCAATTAACCTGCACACCTGAACGTCTTCGGAGTGTGGGAGGAATCCCGAGTTCTCAGAGAAAACCCACGCGGTCACGGGGAGAACGTACAAACTCCGTACAAACAAGCACCAGCAGCCAGGATCGAACCCGGATCTCTGGCGCTGTAAGCACTGTAAGGCTTACTGTAGGGATCACTGAGACATGGCTACAAGAGGACCAGGGCTGGGAACTGAATATTCAGGGGTACACAACGTATAGAAAAGACAGACAGGTGGGCAGAGGGGGTGGGGTTGCTCTGATGGTAAGGAATGATATTCATTCCCTTGCAAGGGGTGACATAGAATCAGGAGATGTTGAATCAGTATGGATAGAAATGAGAAATTGTAAGGGTAAAAAGACCCTAATGGGAGTTATCTATAGGCCCCCAAACAGTAGCCTCGACATAGGGTGCAAGTTGAATCAGGAGATAAAATTGGCGTGTCAAAAATGTAATGCTACGGTGGTTATGGGAGATTTCAACATGCAGGTAGACTGGGAAAATCAGGTTGGAAATGGACCCCAGGAAAGAGAGTTTGTAGAGTGCCTTCGAGATGGATTCTTAGAACAGCTTGTACTGGAGCCTACCAGGGAGAAGGCAATTCTGGATTTAGTGTTGTGTAATGATCCTGATCTGATAAGGGGACTAGAGGTAAAAGAGCCATTAGGAGGCAGTGATCACAACATGATAAGTTTTACTCTGCAAATGGAAAGGCAGAAGGGAAAATCGGAAGTGTCGGTATTACAGTATAGCAAAGGGGATTATAGAGGCATGAGGCGGGAGCTGGCCAAAATTGACTGGAAGGAGGCCCTAGCAGGGAAGACGGTGGAACAGCAATGGCAGGTATTCCTGGGAATAATGCAGAGGTTGCAGGATCAAAGAGGTGGAAAGACTCTAAGGGGATTAAGAGACACCTGTGGCTGACAAGGGAAGTCAGGGACAGCATAAAAATTAAGGAGAGGAAGTATAACATAGCAAAGAAGAGTGGGAAGACAGAGGATTGGGACTCTTTTAAAGAGCAACAAAAGTTAACTAAAAAGGCAATACGGGGAGAAAAGATGAGGTACGAGGGTAAACTAGCCAATAATATAAAGGAGGATAGCAAAAGTTTTTTTAGGTACGTGAAGAGGAAAAAAATAGTCAAGGCAAATGTGGGTCCCTTGAAGACAGAAGCAGGGGAATTTATTATGGGGAACAAAGAAATGGCAGACAAGTTAAACCGTTACTTTGGATCTGTCTTCACTGAGGAAGATACACACAATCTCCCAAATGTTCTAGGGGCCGGAGAACCTAGGGTGATGGAGGAACTGAAGGAAATCCACATTAGGCAGGAAATTGTTTTGGGTAGACTGATGGGACTGAAGGCTGATAAATCCCCAGGGCCTGATGGTCTGCATCCCAGAGTACTTAAGGAGGTGGCTCTAGAAATAGTGGAAGCATTGGAGATCATTTTTCAATGTTCTATAGATTCAGGATCAGTTCCTGTGGATTGGAGGATAGCAAATGTTGTCCCACTTTTTAAGAAAGGAGGGAGAGAGAAAACGGGTAATTATAGACCAGTTAGTCTGACATCAGTGGTGGGCAAGATGCTGGAGTCAATTATAAAAGACGAAATTGCTGAGCATTTGGATAGCAGTAACGGGATCATTCCGAGTCAGCATGGATTTACGAAGGGGAAATCATGCTTGACAAATCTACTGGAATTTTTTGAGGATGTAACTAGGAAAATTGACAGGGGAGAGTCAGTGGATGTGGTGTACCTCGACTTTCAGAAAGCCTTCGACAAGGTCCCACATAGGAGATTAGTGGGCAAAATTAGGGCACATGGTATTGGGGGTAGGGTACTGACATGGATAGAAAATTGGTTGACAGACAGAAAGCAAAGAGTGGGGATAAATGGGTCCCTTTCGGAATGGCAGGCAGTGACCAGTGGGGTACCGCAAGGTTCGGTGCTGGGACCCCAGCTATTTACGATATACATTAATGACTTAGACGAAGGGATTAAAAGTACCATTAGCAAATTTGCAGATGATACTAAGCTGGGGGGTTGTGTGAATTGTGAGGAAGATGCAATAAGGCTGCAGGGTGACTTGGACAGGTTGTGTGAGTGGGCGGATACATGGCAGATGCAGTTTAATGTAGATAAGTGTGAGGTTATTCACTTTAGAAGTAAGAATAGAAAGGCAGATTATTATCTGAATTGTGTCAAGTTAGGAGGAGGGGGAGTTCAACGAGATCTGGGTGTCCTAGTGCATCAGTCAATGAAAGGAAGCATGCAGGTACAGCAGGCAGTGAAGAAAGCCAATGGAATGTTGGCCTTCGTAACAAGAGGAGTTGAGTATAGGAGCAAAGAGGTCCTTCTACAGTTGTACCGGGCCCTGGTGAGACCGCACCTGGAGTACTGTGTGCAGTTTTGGTCTCCTAATTTGAGGAAGGATATTCTTGCTATGGAGGGCGTGCAGCGTAGGTTCACTAGGTTAATTCCCGGAATGGCGGGACTGTCGTATGTTGAAAGGCTGGAGCGATTGGGCTTGTATACACTGGAATTTAGAAGGATGAGGGGGGATCTTATTGAAACATATAAGATAATTAGGGGATTGGACACATTAGAGGCAGGAAACATGTTCCCAATGTTGGGGGAGTCCAGAACAAGGGGCCACAGTTTAAGAATAAGGGGTGGGCCATTTAGAACGGAGATGAGGAAGAACTTTTTCAGTCAGAGAGTGGTGAAGGTGTGGAATTCTCTGCCACAGAAGGCAGTGGAGGCCAGTTCGTTGGATGCTTTCAAGAGAGAGCTGGATAGAGCTCTTAAGGATAGCGGAGTGAGGGGGTATGGGGAGAAGGCAGGAACGGGGTACTGATTGAGAGTGATCAGCCATGATCGCATTGAATGGCGGTGCTGGCTCGAAGGGCTGAATGGCCTACTCCTGCACCTATTGTCTATTGTCACTCTACCGCTGTGTCACCATGCAACCCCAGGTCTCTCTCACCCTTTCCTATCCACGTGCCTGTTCGAGTGTCTTTTCAATGCTGCTATGGTTTCTGCCCCAACTACCTCCACTGGCAGCTGCTTCCATATCCCCACCCACCTTCCAGGATTGGAAGGCTGGTCTGCCGTTGATCTGTTTATAGCTTTGTATTTGTTAATGCAACAACATGGGAAGATTTGTGTCGTAAATGTCAACCGCAGATGAATACTGCTTGCAGTTAAAAAATGTGTACAAACAAGGCGTTTACAGGGAGAAAGGGGTTTCAGATGACAAGCCCAAGGACATCGGTGCAATATAAAAACAACACTTAACAAAACAGATGCTCACTATTCCACATGTCAACATTAGTTTTGCTTTGAACTAATAATCTCTTGTGCTGCTGCTGGCCAGCTGGCCTGCACTTGGGCCAAGCAATACACTATCCTACGCTCCTAGTCCTTGCAGTAACAGCTCTTCCAGCGGCACAGTGACGCAGCTAGCAGAGATTTATGCAATCCCGACCTCAAGTGCTGTCTGTGTGGAGTTTGCACGTGTGATTTCCCTGTGACTGCGTGGGTTTCCTAAGGGTAGTCAAGTCAAGTCAAGTCAAGTCCATTTTATTTGTATAGCAACATTTAAAAACAACCCACGTTGACCAAAGTGCTGTACATCAGTTCAGGTACTAAGAAAACGAACATACAATGGCACACAAACATAACAGCACATACATAAACAGTTCACAGCGCCCCCTCAGAGGGCCTCAAACTGCGGTTTCCTTCCCCAATCCCAAATTGGCCTCTGTGAATTGCCCTTAGTGTGTATAGAATGGATGAAAACGTGGGATAACATGGAACTAGCATGAATGGGTGATTGATGGTCGGCGTGGACTTGATGTATCTCTAAAGTAAACTTTAAAACTTGTACGTTCTCCCCGTGACCGCGTGGATTGTCTCCGGGTGTTCCGGTTTCCCCCCACACTCCAAAGACGCACAGGTTTGTAGGTTAGTTGGCTTTGGTAAAAATTGTAATTTGTCCCTAGTGTGTAGTGTTAGTGTACAGGGTGATGGCTAGACTCGGTGGGCCGAAGGGGCCTGTTTCCACGCTGTATCTCTAAAGTCTAAAAGCTAAAGTGTGGACTGCAGCAGGGCGGCAGAGCGATGCAGCAGGTAGAGCTGCTGCCTCACAGCACCAGAGACCCAGGTCCGATCTTTACCTCGGGTGTAGTCAGTATCACATTAGAGCATACAATCGCCAGCCTTTAGTCAGAGGGCGGTGAAGCTGTGCAATTCATTGCCACAGAAGGCAGTGGAGGCCAAGTCAATTAATATTATTAAGGTGGAGATTCATAGATTCTTCATTAGTACGGGTGTCAGGAGTTATGGGGAGAAGGCAGGACAATGGGGTTAGGAGGGAGATAGATCAGCCATGATTGAATGGCGGTGTTGACTTGATGAACCGAATGGCCTAATTCTGCTCCGAGAACTTATGAAGTCTAGGCTTTGCAGGAATTCCTCCTGTTGCCGTTGGCGAGGGTGAGCGAGGGGTGGGTGAGTGAGGGGGATGAGCGAGGGGGGTGAGTGAGGGAGTGGGTGAGCGAGGGGGGGTGAGTGAGGGGGGTGAGCAAGGGGGGTGAGCAAGAAGGGGTAAGTGAGGGGGGAGGTGAGTGAGGGGGGGTGAATAAGGGGGGGGTGAGTGAGGGGGGTGTGAGCAAAGGGGGGGGTGACCAGAGAGGGGAGTGAGCGAGGGGGGGTGAGCGAGCGGGGGTGAGGGAGGGGAGAGGGGGGTGAGCGAGGGGGCATTGAGAGGGGGAGGGTGATCGAGGGGTGAACGAGGGGGAGAGGGGGGTGAGCGAGGGGAGAGGGTGAGTGAGGGGGGGGGGGTTAGCGAGGGGAGGGTGAGCGAGGGGGGGTGAGCGAGGGGGGGTGAGCGAGGGGGGGGGTGGGCGAGGGGGGTGAGCGAGGGGGGGGTGAGCGAGGGGGGGTGAGTGAGGGGGGGGGTGGGCGAGGGTAGAGAGGGGTGTGAGCGAGGGGGGGTGAGCGGAGGGGGGGTGAGTGAGGGGGGGGGTGGGTGAGCGAGGGGGGGGGGTGAGTGAGGGGGGGTGAACGAGGGGGAGAGGGGGGTGAGCGAGGGGAGAGAAGGGGGTGAGTGAGGGGGGGTGAGCGAGGGGGGGGTGGGTTCTACTCACCGTCTCCGCTTCCCTCTGATAGGCCGCAATCTTCCTCCTCCACCTGCTGCATCCCCAGCAGCGACAGGCTGCGAGCCTTCGCGGAGAAGTATTTGTCCGAGCGTTTCTGCTTCTTGATCAGGTCGTTCTGCTCCTGCATCAGCGACAGCTGGTCCGTGGTCACTTTCTCCAGCTCCATCTGACACCGGCCCGAGAGAGAAAGAGAAACAGGGATGAACGTTTCAGGCACTCTGGATGGACACGAGCAGGATCACAGGAGTAGCCCTGGGCCTCTGCTGCTTGTGGCTGTCACGCCCCCGCCTGCGCCCGCGCTGCTGACAACCACAGAGAAAACACCTCATGCACATTTAGTTGAGCTTTGTTTAGTTTAGTTTAGAGATACACCGTGGAAACAGGCTCCTCTTCCCACTGCGCTCGGTCCACGTTAACCAATCTGATCTCCCGGTGGCTGAGCACTTCAACTCCCCCTCCCACTCCCAGTCTGACCTTTCTGTCATGGGCCTCCTCCAGTGCCATAGTGAGGCCCACCACAAATTGGAGGAACAGCACCTCATATTTCGCCTGGGCAGCTTGCAGCCCAGTGGTATGAACATTGACTTCTCCAACTTTAGATAGTTCCTCTGTCCCTCTCTTCCCCTCCTCCTTCCTAGATCTCCCTCTGTCTTCCCGTCTCCACCTATATCCTTCCTTTGTCCCGCCCCCCTGACATCAGTCTGAAGAAAGGTCTCGACCCGAAACGTCGCCCATTCCTTCTCTCCTGAGATGCTGCCTGACCTGCTGAGTTACTCCAGCATTTTGTGAATTAAAACCTCTTCCCACTGGGTCTCTGGCGATCATTGATCACCCGTGCCAACTCGTTCTACGTTAACCCACTTCTACATCCGCTACCGACACATTAAGGGGCCAATTAACCTACAAACCCGCACGTCTTTGGGATGTAAGAAGAAACCGGAGAAACCGGATGAAACCCACGCGGTCTCAGGGAGAACGTAGAAACTCCACACAGACGGCAGCCGAGGTCAGGATCGAACCTGGGTCTCTGGCGAAGCAGCAGCTCTACCCTCTGTGCCACGGTGCTCTGGGAGGGGTGGGGGATAATTAGCCACATATGCATTGCCCTTCATTTGCCAATGTCCACCAAGACGGACTAGTCGGGAGGAGCATGGGAACACCACCACCAGCAGGTTCCACGGACCACCCTGATTTGGAAATATCACATCACGGAAACGGGCCGTTCAGCCCAACTCGTCCATGTCGACCGAGATGTCCCAACTAAGCTTGGTCCCATTTAACTGCGTTTAGCCTCACCCCGTCAGCCTGGGCTGCCAAACTCTTTAACCCCCCCTCCCACTCCCACACTGGCCTCTCTGTCCTGGGCTTCCTCCACTGTAAGTGAGGCCAAACGCAAATTGGAGGAACAGCATCTCATGTTTCGTTTGGGCAGCTTGCAACCCAGCGGTATGAACGTTGTCTTCAGACTGAAGAAAGGTCACGACCCAAAATGTCACCCATTCCTTCTCTCCAGAGATGGTGCCTGTCCCGCTGAATTACTCCAGAATTTTGTGTCTACCTTCGATTTAAACCGGCATCTGGAGTTCTTTCCTACACACAGTATCTGTGGAATTCTCTGCCTCAGAAGGCAGTGGAGGCCAATTCTCTGAATGCATTCAAGAGAGAGCTAGATAGAGCTCTTAAGGATAGCGGAGTCAGGGTGTTATGGGGAGAAGGCAGGAACGGGGTACTGATTGAGAATGATCAGCCATGATCACATTGAATGGCGGTGCTGGCTCAAAGGGCCGAATGGCCTCCTCCTGCACCTATTGTCTATTGTCTATTGTGTGAATATTGATTTCTCTAACAAAGTAACCCTTGCTTTTCCTCTCTCTCCGTCCCCCCCCCCCCCCACCAGAGTTCTTCTACTAGTTTCACTGGGCTCCTGATTAATCTTACTGTTTGTTTGCTTCGTTGTCACCTTCCCCACATCCAGCAGTGAACCATTGCACATTTCCTTGATCATCGTCTGCTTCGATCAGTTCTTTTTACACCTTACATGTTCTCTGTACCTTTCCATATCTTGTTTCCCTCTCCGCTGACTCTCAGTCTGAAGAAAGGGTCCTGACCCGAAACGTCACCCATTCCTTCTCCCCAGAGATGATGCCTGTCCCGCTGAGTTACTCCAGCATTTTGTGTCTATCAGCAGTCAGTCACGGAAAGGTGTAAGAAGGAATTGCAGATGCTGGTTTAAACCGAAGATAGACGCAAAAAGCTGGAGTAACTCAGCAGGACAGGCAAACCGACGATAGACCCTTCTTCAGTCTAAAGAAGGGTCTCGACTCGAAACGTCACCCATTTCCTTCTCTCCAGAGGTGCTGCCTGTCCCGCTGAGTTACTCCAGCATTTTGTGTCGACCTTCGATTTAAACCAGCATCTGCAGTTCATTCCTACACAGAATTATGTGAGGCCTGAACTCAGGAGCATCTGACCCGGGTGTCAGAGAGTTACCACTGAGCCAGGCTCATCTACAAAAGAAAATAAGGGGTGGAATTTGCAAGACCCCCACCTCCAGATTCAGGAACAGTTTCTTCCCAGCTGTTATCAGGCAACTGAACCATCCTACCAACAACCAGAGAGCAATCCTGAACAACTATCTACCTCATTGGAGATCCTTGGCCTATCTTTGATCGGACTTTACTGGACGTTATCTTGCACTCAACGTTATTCACTTTCTGCCATGTCTCGTCCAGTCTATGTCCTCACTGGTCTGAAGAAAGGTCTTGACCTGAAACGTCACCCATTCATAGAAACATAGAAAATAGGGTGCAGGAGTAGGCCATTCGGCCCTTCGAGCCTGCACCGCCATTCAATATGATCATGGCTGATCATCCAGCTCAGTATCCTGTACCTGCCTTCTCTCCATACCCCCTGATCCCTTTAGCCACAGGGGGCACATCTAACTCCCTCTTAAATATAGCCAATGAACTGGCCTCAACTACCTTCTGTGGCAGAGAATTCCACAGACTCACCACTCTCTGTGTGAAGAAATGTTTTCTCATCTCGGTCCTAAAAGACTTCCCCCTTATCCTTAAGCTGTGACCCCTGGTTCTGGACTTCCCCAACATCGGGAACAATCTTCCCGCATCTAGCCTCTCCAACCCCTTAAGAATGTTATATGTTTCTATAAGATCCCCCCTCAGTCTTCTAAATTCCAGCGAGTACAAGCCTAGTCTATCCAGAATTCCAGCGGGTATAAGCCTAGTCTATTCCTTCTCTCCCGAGATGCTGCCTGACCCGCTGAGTTACTCCAGCATTTTGGGGTCCGTGGAACTGAAGGGTGATCGTTTGGCCCGAGATGAATGAGTGGGCGTACTTTCACCGCGGCACTGTGGGATGGCAACACACCTGCAGCTCGTGGACCTCAGCAACGTTGTGATGCAGCTCCTCGTGCATTATCTTGGATTTTAGGATCTCCTGCTTCTGGTAGATGCCCGTCAGTATGGCCTGAATCTCCAGTAGCCGCTCCTGTAGGGGACAGAGACACAACACATCAACTCCCCCCCTTCACTCTGCAGTGAGGCAATCTCTCCGGCAGGGTCAGCATCAGCCTCAGCTGCCGAGCTTTCACCGAGTCAATGTGCGGGAAGGTCTCCACCCAAAAAGTCACCAATTCCTTCTCTCCACAGATGCTGCCTGACCCGCTGAGTTACTCCAGCATTTTGTGTCTTGCACCGAGTCAAGATGTGTTTGTCATATGTACCGACAACAAGCAACAAAATTATTATTTGCAACAGCACAACAGGCCTGTAAACACAATACATACAGATCGCATATAATAAACCAAAGTTCAATTAATCAATAACCCAAAAATAAACCCCCAAAGTCTTTAGCGCAACAAAGACAGTCCATAGTTCAAAGTTGTGGGTGGTCAGTGTTGTGCAACGTTTCAGAGCCTTATGGTTGCTGGGAAGACGCTGTTTGTGAACCTGGTGGTCATGGTTTTCAGACTCCTGTACCTACTTCCTGACGGTAGGAGTGAGATGAGAGCATGGCCAAGGTGGTGTGGGTTTTTGATGCTGTCGACTGCCTTTTTGAGGCAATGCCTCCTCTAGATGCCTTCTGTAGTGGGAAGGTCAGTGTCTATTCTGGGCTGGGCAGTGCCTATCACTGTCAGTAATCTCCCTCATTCCTGGGCATTAGTGTTGCTGAACTGGGCCACGGTGCAATTATGGTCTCATTATGGTCTCTGCCGTACACCTGGAGAAGCTCAAGAGAGCACTCATTGAAACAGTGTATCTCCTCAATCTTTGGAGGAAATGAAGGCGTTGATGTGTCCTTACGATGACCTAACGGCTGCGGCTCGCTAGCAATCTGTTCGTCTTTTTTCCTTTTTTTTTTGTTGTGTGTCGGTGTTGGGATGGTTTTTGTATTTTTTTGGTTGTGTATGTGTGGGGGGGTGGTGGTGTGGGTGGGGGGGGTGGTGGTGTGGGTGGGGGGGGTGGTGGTGTGGGTGGGGGAAACTTTTCTCTTCCTCACGGCGCGGGGTGCGGCTCGGCTGCGGGGCCTAACATCGCCCGGTGCGGCTTGGCTAACATCGCCCGGTGCGGCTTGGCCGCTGGACTTTTCATCGCCCGGTGCGGCTTGGCCGCGGGACTTTACATCGCTGGTGCGGCTCGGCCGCTGGACTTAACAGTGCCCGGTGCAGCTCGGCTGCGGGGCCTAACATCGCCCGGTGCGGCTCGGCCGCGGGACTTTACATCGCTGGTGCGGCTCGGCCGCGGGACTTAGCTGCGCAAGGCTTGGTCGCGGGGCCTTTCATCGCCCGGCTCGGCCGCGAGACGTTTCAGCGCCCGGTGCGATTCGGCCGCGGGGACTTCCACCCCCTTGCGGGGACTGTGCGGGTCGGTCGGGGACGAGCTGTCTGTCCGTGGGCGTGGGGAAGAGAGTGGAAGTTTTGTTGCCTCCATCACAGTGAGGGGTTTGTTTGGAGTCACTGTGATGGACGTTTTGTGTTGGGGTTATGTGTCTTGTGTTCGTTTTTTGTATGATTGCTATGTAGTTTCGTTCGGTACCTCGGTACCGAATGACAAATAAAGCTCTGTTATACTGTTATACTGTTATATCAACATGCTGGGCCCGGGACAGATCTCCCGAGATATGCCAGCCTAGGAAATTGGAATGGTTGACTCGCTCCACCACCTTTCCGTTGATGAAGACAGGTCCGTGTTTCCTAGGCTTTCCCCTTCTAAAGTCAACCATCCTCTTGGATGAAGGGATTAAAAGTACCATTAGCAAATTTGCAGATGATACAAAGCTGGGTGGTAGTGTGAACTGTGAGGAAGATGCTATGAGGTTGCAGGGTGACTTGGACAGGTTGTGTGAGTGGGCGGATGCATGGCAGATGCAGTTTAATGTGGATAAGTGTGAGGTTATCCACTTTGGTGGTAAGAATAGGAAGGCAGATTATTATCTGAATGGTGTCAAGTTAGGAAAAGGGGACGTACAACGAGATCTGGGTGTCCTAGTGCATCAGTCACTGAAAGTAAGCATGCAGGTACAGTGAAGAAAGCCAATGGAATGTTGGCCTTCATAACGAGAGGAGTTGAGTATAGGAGCAAAGAGGTCCTTCTGCAGTTGTACAGGGCCCTAGTGAGACCGCACCAGGAGTACTGTGTGCAGTTTTGGTCTCCAAATTTGAGGAAGGATATTCTTGCTATTGAGGGCGTGCAGCTTAAGTTTACTAGGTTAATTCCCGGAATGGCGGGACTGTCATATGTTGAAAGACTGGAGCGACTAGGCTTGTATACACTGGAATTTAGAAGGATCAGAGGGGATCTTATCGAAACGTATAAGATTATTAAGGGTTTGGACACGTTAGAGGCAGGAAACATGTTTCCAATGTTGGGGGAGTCCAGAACCAGGGGCCACAGTTTAAGAATAAGGGGTAGGTCATTTAGAACGGAGATGAGGAAAAACTTTTTCAGTCAGAGAGTTGTGAATCTGTGTAATTCTCTGCCTCAGCGCCGGAGACCCGGGTTCGATCCCGACTACGGGTGCTGTCTGTACGGAGTTTGCACGTTCTCCCCGTGATCTGCGTGGGTTTTCTCCGAGATCTTCGGTTTCCTCCCACACTCCAAAGACCAACAGGTGTGTAGGTTAATTGACTGGGTAAATGTAAAAGTTGTCCCGAGTGGGTGTAGGATAGTGTTAATGTGCGGGGATCGCTGGTCGGCGCGGACCCGGTGGGCTGAAAGGGCCTGTTTCCGCGCTGTATCTCTAAACTAAACTAAACTAAAGATGGCTTCGGGTGTAACGAGTGTCAGGAAACATTTTCCATTGTAGTTTTTGCTGGTGTCTGCATATAGGCCCAGCCAGCACATACAGGAATCATGCACATCGTGACAGCTCAGCACTTTAGAATGAGGCACTCCTTAGACTGTGGATATGTTTTAAAGATCTCAATATCCTGCCCACTGTCTTTGGTCAAAGTGCCAATGCCAGCATGAATCTCACATGTACAAGCACTGTCGATGTGGGCCACTCAGTATGGACCACTTGTCATGTATCTATACACTGTACGTGGCCCGATTGTAATCATGTATTGTCTTTCTGCTGACTGGTTAGCACGCAACAAAAGCTCTTCGTTGTACCTTGGTACACGTGACAATAAACTGAACTGTTCCCGGGGCAAGGAGCTACCAGATTGAATTTTGCGCCGGGCCAGGGGGCTCTCAAACGGCTGAGTTACTCACCTGCCTCTTGAGTTTCATCAGCTCTGCCTGCACGGTCCTCGTGTGGACATCATCCCGCAGATACTGCCCATTAGGATCTATCCGCGGCCTTTTGGGAATCGGTGTATCTATAAACTTGGATCTAAAAATATTAAAAGCAATCCTAATAATTTTGGAAAGGATCAGATTGCAGCTCACTCGTTGAGGATTTCATGAAAGGTTGCACAGGTAAACAATTGAAGTTCTCATGCCCTCCCACCACCAACTGCCCACCCGTACACCCCAAGCAATACCCCCTGACAGGTGAAAACACTAGATGGGACGCTTCTTGGCTATCAGTCAAAGAAAGGTCAGTCTGAAGAAGGGCCTCGACCCGAAACGTCACCCATTCCTTCTCTCCAGAGACGCGGCCTGTCCCGCTGAGGTACCCCAGCATTTTGTGTCTACAGTCAAACACCTACCATGCTTCGTCTCCAATGTTGAGGCCAGTTCATTGGCTATATTTAAGAGGGAGTTAGATGTGGCCCTTGTTGCTAAAGGGATCAGGGTGTATGGAGAGAAGGCAGGTACAGGTTACTGAGCTGGATGATCAGCCATGATCATATTGAATGGTGGTGCAGGCTCGAAGGGCCGAATGGCCTACTCCTGCACCTATTTTCTATGTTTCTATGTCTTTACATAACAGAAGCAGCCAAAGCCAAAAAAGCCTCTTGGACTAAACGTTGTTGACATTATTCCCTCCATCATGTACCTGTACACTGTGGACGGCTCGATTGTAATCATGTATTGTCTTTCCGCTGACTGGTTAGCACACAACAAAAGCTTTTCACTGTACCCCGGTGCACGTGACAATAATAAACTAAACTTGAACTCAAAGGACATTTTGCTGGTTGCTGCCTCAGGTATAACAACAAAACGCAATTGTCTGATTTACAAAATATTTGGTGTCGGGTCACGGAGACACAAGAAGCTGCAGATGCTGGAATCTTGAGCAAAGCACAAAGTGATGGAGGGACTCAGCGGGTCAGGCAGCATCTGGGGAGGGGAGGGGATGGACAGGTGACGTTTCGGGTTGGGACTCTTCTTCAGACATGGGAGTAGTGGGAAGAAAGCCAGAAAAGAGAGGCGGGGGGCAAGACAAAGCCTGGCGAGTGATAGGTGGATACAGGTGATGGGGGGTGGGGGGAATTGATTAGCAGATGGGTGGGGTTTAAGAAGTATTTTATTCAACACACTTGTTGATTTCTCTCCCCAGTCCCTTCCAGCAGAATCTCTGAGATCAATCTTCAACCCTTATAAACTCCAAGCTAAAGAGTTCGCACCCTACCTCCATCTTGTTACAAACCCAGATAATATAATCAATTTACCAATAACATCCGTGAAAACATTTAGCAGCTAAGATATGGACAGAGAATGATTCGTGGAAAGTGCTTGTGCCATCTTGCACCCTCTGTCCATTGTTAGCGCTGGCTAGAGTCAGCACCAGTGCCTCTGAGTCTGAATATCATGGGTCCAAACGTCGACCTACTCAAAGACTCGAGCACTTCCATCCTGACTCTTCAGTTCAAAGGGATCTAAGGGATGTCAGCCCATGGATGAGGGATCAAAGCAAAGGAATGGATATATAAAGACCTATGTCCAAACAGACCTTCCATGACATTGGGGTGCCCAATTATTTGGTATCCAATGGAACACAACTGTGGAGATTTAGGCTTTGGAGATACAGCGCGGAAACAGGCCCTTCAGCCCACCGAGTCCGCGCCGACCAGCGATCCCCCCGTGCATTCACAGTGCATTGTCCCACGCACTACAATGTACAATTTTACTGAAGCCAATTAACCTTCAGACCTGCACGTCTTTGGAGTGTGGGAGGAAACCGGAGCGCCCGGAGTAGACCCATGCGGTCACGGGGAGAACGTACAAACACCATGCAGCCAGCACCCGTGGTCAGGATCCAACCCGGGTCTCTGGCGCTGTGAGGCAGCAACTCTACTACATTGCCCACAAAGTGTGGTTGCTGTTAAACGTTGGAAGTGCAGCACAAACAAGGCACTCCGTCCCCTCCCTAAACACAACAGGACCCTGGCCAGATTAGCGAGAGTTTAAGGGATTAACTTGGCCCGGACACTGGGAGAATTCCCTGCTCATCCTCAGAACACTGCCAAGGGCTTTTACAATCCTGTGGCCAGTCAAGATCTTGAAAGCCCGTCACCACAACCCAGCTAATGGAATTATGTTTGTGAAATGATAACGGGGCCTAGAGAGAGGACCCACCGACCTCTGGCCATCGATTGAATGTAATTGGTCGCGGGATCAGAGGAGAGTTCAGGAGGGAGTTTGGAACTCATGGGCGAAGGCAGGAGAATGGGGTTGAGAGGGAAAGATAGGTCAGCCAATGATTGAATGGCGGAGTAGACTTGATGGGCCGAATGGCCTATTCCTGCTCCTAGAACTTGTAAACCGATGAACCTATGAAGTCCCCACTGATTCTATTCTTGCCGTCATGATAAGACTCCTTCATCGTGCTGCTGGTGTGTGTAAGGTCCAGGGAGGGGGGCTGCTGGTGTGTGTGAGGTCCAGGGAGGGGGTCTGCTGGTGTGTGTAAGGTCCAGGGAGGGGGCATGCTGGTGTGTGTAAGGTCCAGGGAGGGGGCCTGCTGGTGTGTGTGCATGTCCTGGTCAGTGTTGTCCAGTCCAGTCCGCTCAGGGCAGGGACAGAGGTTAGTTAGTTCAGGGAAGGTCGTGTGGTGTCGTGTGTTTTGTGACTGGGGGCATGGCTGGGTTAAACCACCCCGTCCCTACCTGGAATACCTGTGACTGTATTTGTACCCGGAGTCTCGGACAACTTGTCGGGCGAGTGGGAAGAGCTCGTCGCGCCGTGCCAGGAGAGTGTTGTCGATCATGCAGAGCTGGGCGGCAGCTTCGTTAACCATTACCTGCCGAGAAAACCAACCGGCCAGTTAGTTACCCGCACACGACAGAGCGAACCACCGCCACACACTATGGGTGGTGCAGCGGCAGAGCAACGCTTCCTTGCAGCGTCTGAGTCCCCGGTTCCATCCTGACTACGGGCTCTGCACGTTAACCCAATGAAGGTCACTCCGTAAACCTCTCACCCCCCTCTAAACTGGGGGCTCCTCTAGACGGGACAGCGGTAGACTTGCTGCCTCTCAGCGCTCACGGCGCCAGAGACCCGGGTTCCATCCCGACCACAGGTGCCGACTTTACGGAGTTTGTACGTTCTCCCCGTGACTGCGTGGGTTTTCTCCGAGATCTTCGGTTTCCTCCCGCACTCCAAAGACGTGCAGGTTTTTAGGTTAATTGTCTTGGTATAAATGTAAATTGTCCCACGTGTGTGTAGGATAATGTTAATGTGCGGGGATCGCTGGTCGGCCTAGACTCGGCCGGCCGAAGGGTCTGTTTCCGCGTGGTATCTCTAAACTTAACTAAACTAAATCAATTGTCAATGACATTAAATCAAATCACCTCCAGCTACTCCGGTCTCCTCCCACACTCCAAAGACGTGCAGGCTTGTCGGTTAATTGGCTTTGGTAAAAATTGTAAATTGCCCCTAGTGTGTGGGATAGTGCTAGTGTACGGGGATCGTTGGTCAGTGCGGACTCGATGGGCTGAAGGGCCTGTTTCCACGCTGTATTTCAAAACTAAACTAAGCTAAAAGAGACACAAAGTGCTGGAGTGACTCAGCAGGTCAGGCAGCATCTCTGGAGAACATGGATCCACATTGTAATTAATTAGTACAATCTCTTGTACTAATTAATTTAGTTTAGTTTAGAGATACAATGTGAAAACTCTCTCACTCTCTCTCCCTCCCCTCCTCTCCCTCCCCTCCTCTCCCTCCACTTTCTCTCTCTCCCCTCTCTCTCCCCTCCTCTCTCTCCCCTCCTCTCTCTCCCCTCCTCTCTCTCCCCTCCTCTCTCTCTCTCTCTCTCTCTCTCTCTCTCTCTCTCTCTCTCTCTCTCTCTCTCTCTCTCTCTCTCTCTCTCTCTCTCTCTCTCTCTCTCTCTCTCTCTCTCTCTCTCTCTCTCTCTCTCTCTCTCTCTCTCTCTCTCTCTCTCTCTCTCTCTCTCTCACTCTCTGTCTCTCTCTTGCTCTCTCAATAGCTGCTTGTTTTTGTTGATGATTCTTTGTTAGAAGTTAGCACTAGTAATAAGTCGATACACTGGGGCTTTGAGTCTCGGGTTGAAAATTCAAAGAGGAACAGAGAAATGGAAATGCAGAGAAAAGGAATTGAAACCGAGGGAGGGGGGTGAGGGGGGGGGAGGGGAGTGGGAGGGGGAAGGGGAGGGGGCGGTCAAGAGGAACTAGCAGCTGAGACTGCTCTGGGATTAACGTAGAGTGGAAAATAAAGAAATAAATTACTGCCACACATGAATATCCATGAGCATATTCTGCAAGGACCAGGGGATACAGATTCAGCATTTTGGGGGGGGGGGTGCAAGGCAATATTTTTGTGCAAAGTGTGGCTGCAATCTGGAATCTATTGCGGGTCTGGCTTCAATCAGGAGTTTCAAAAGGGAATCGGGTCGGAAGTCAATGGGAAGATCGTCTGCAGGATTGCCAGGAAACAGCTGAGTGGCTGAGACTGAATGGATTGTTACACAACGAGCTGGCATGGACCCAATGGGCCGAATATCCTGCGTGTGATGACTCCACTACATGTAATCATTCTAATTAGCTCTAATAAGATTTATCTCTCTATTTTTTAACAGTGATAGCTGTCAAAACAAAATTGGTTAATGACCTAATTAGAAAAAGCACAGACTGCAATTGGACAAAGATCCATTCTGCATTCAGTTGGTTGACAAAACAGCTGGTGGACAGTTTAAGGAAGTTGACACAGAGAGTGTCACAGAGTCATGTAATGTGGAAACAGGCCCTTCGGCCCAACTTGCCCATGCCGACCAACATGCCTCATCTACACAAGTCCCACCTGCCTGCGACCAACATGCCTCACCTATGTCCTCTGGATCTCGATTCCCCTACTCTGAGCATAGATCTCTGCGTTTACACAATCTATTCCTCTCATGATTTTGGACACCTCTATAAGATCACTCCTCCTGCACGGTGGCGCAGCGGTAGAGTTGCTGCCTTACAGCGAATGCAGCGCTCAGGTTCGATCCTGACTACGGGCGCTGTACTGTACGGAGTTTGTACGTTCTCCCCGTGACCTGCGTGAGTTTTCTCCGAGATCTTCAGTTTCCTCCCACACTCCAAAGACGTACAGGTATGTAGGTTAATTGACCGGGTAAATGTAAAAATTGTCCCTAGTGGGTGTAGGATAGTGTTAATGTGCGGGGATCGCTGGGCGGCGCGGACTCGGTGGGCCGAAGGGCCTGTTTCCACGCTGTATCTCTAAATCTAAAATCTAAATCTAAATCACTCCAAGGAATCGAGCCCTAGCCTGCTCAACCTCTCCCGAGCTCAGGCCCTCAAGTCCTGGCAACATCCAAGTACATCTCTGCACCCTTTTCAGCTTGACAACATCTTTCCTATAACATGGTGCCCAAAACTGAACTCAAAATACTCTTAATATTAATATAGTTGAATGCTGGAAAGTCCAGAACACTGTCCATCTGGAACGTGACCCTGCACTAAGCATGGTAGCCAGGGAGGGAAGCCATTTGCAATCAAACCCAACATCCCGTTAGCTTTTTTAGCCTCCTGTTGGACCTGCCTGCTAACCTTTTCTGGAACACCTTTTCTGATTCCTCTCAGCAAGACGTACAACGGTTCAAAGTGGAATTGGAATGCACAAAAGTTTGTGTCATCTCTTGACGGTCGACATTACATGTCTGGGACAGGCACCATGTGCTGGAGTAACTCAGCGGATCAGGCAGCATCCCTGGAGAAAATGGATGGGTAACGTTTTGGGTCGGGTCGGGTCGGGACCCTTCTTCAGACCCATCCTGTAGAACTGGTCCCGACGCGAAACGTCACACCTCCATTTTCTCCAGAGATGCTGCCTGGCCCGTTGTGTAACTCCACCACTTTGTGTGGATCTTTGGTATAAAGCAGCACCTGCAGCTCTTTGTTTGTACATTATATATCTGGGGATGAGGAAAGGACATGCAGGAATCTTGGACACCTTTGGAGTATTTGCAATCATTTCGAAGCACTTTACATTGCATTTAGTCTCACCTATTCAGTACTGCCTTCAACCACTGAAGGTCATCCCACCCTCTGTCTCCTTTCTCTGTTCGTTTACTTATTTATCTATTTATTCACTTCCCTATGTTCTCTAAATCCCTGTAAAGCGTCTTTGAGTATATGAAAAGCGCTATATAAATGTAATGTATTATTATTATTATTATTTATATCAAGAGGACTGGAATACGGAAACAGAGATGCAATGCTGAGGCTCTATGAGGCTAGGTCAGGCCACGTTTGGAGCACTGCGAGCAAATGTGGGCCCAAAATCTGAGGAAGGATGTGCTGGCTCTGGAGAGGGTCTAGAGGAGGTTTACAAGAATGATTCCAGGCGTGAGTGGGTTAGATAAGATGAGCGTTTGACAGCACTGGGCCTGTACTCGCTGGAGTTTAGAAGGTTGAGGGGAGACAATAGACAATAGGTGCAGAAGGAGGCCATTCGGCCCTTCGAGCCAGCACCGCCATTCAATGTGATCATGGCTGATCATTCTCAATCAGTACCCCGTTCCTGCCTTCTCCCCATACCCCCTGACTCCACTATCCTTAAGAGCTCTATCTAGCTCTCTCTTGAATGCATTCAGAGAATTGGCCTCCACTGCCTTCTGAGGCAGAGAATTCCACAGATTCACAACTCTCTAACTGAAAAAGTTTTTCCTCATCTCAGTTCTAAATGACCTACCCCTTATTCTTAAACTGTGGCCCCTTGTTCTGGACTCCCCCAACATTGGGAACATGTTTCCTGCCTCTAACATGTCCAACCCCTTAATAATCTTACACGTTTCGATAAGATCTCCTCTCATCCTTCTAAATTCCAGTGTATACAAGCCTAGTCGCTCCAGTCTTTCAACATATGACAGTCCTGCCATTCCGGGAATTAACCTAGTAAACCTACGCTGCACGCCCTCAATAGCAAGAATATCCTTCCTCAAATTTGGAGACCAAAACTGCACACAGTACTCCAGGTGCGGTCTCACTAGGGCCCTGTACAACTGCAGAAGGACCTCTTTGCTCTTAGACATTGAAACCTACAGAATAATGAAAGGCATCGAGTGGATGTGGAAAGGGTGTTTCTACTGGTGGGAGAGTCTAGGACCAGAGGTCATAGCCTCAGAATTAAAGGGCGCTCTTTTAGAAAGGAGATGAGGAGGAACTTCTTTAATCAGAGGGTAGTTAATTTGTGGAACTCATTGCCACAGAGGGCTGTGGAGGCCAAGTCAGTGGATATTTTTAAGGCAGAGATGGACAGATTCTTGATTAGAACGGGTGTCAAGGGTTATGAGGAGAAGGCAGGAAAATGGGATTTGGAGGCAGAGATCAGCCATGATTGAATGGCAGAGTGGGCTCGATGGGCCGAATGGCCTAATTCTACTCCTATAACTTGTGAACTTTACCATTCCTCCTGCAGCGGTTTTATATACAAAGCTTCCTTACTGTTACATTGTGGCATCAAAAGCAGCAAAACAAAACTATGATTAAAAGACCTACAGAAACACAGGTCAGATTTCAGGAGATTGCAGAAATACCTGACTCCTGTTCCATTTCCTATCACGTTCAACCTGTGTCGACATCAGAGCCTAACGACCCTGTTCAATAAATCACCAGCACCCGCTATCAGAATTAAAGGGCGTCCTTTTAGGAAGGAGATGAGCAGAAATTTCTTTAGTCAGAATGTGGTGAATCTGTGGAATTCTTTGCCATAGAAGGCTGTGGAGGACAAGTCAGTGGATATTTTTAAGGCAGCGATAGATAGATTTTTGATTAGTACGGGTGTCAGAGGTTATGGGGAGAAGGCAGGAGAATGGGGTTAGGAGGGAGAGATAGATCAGCCATGATTGAATGGTGGAGTAGACTTGATGGGCCGAATGGCATAATTTTTTCCTTATCAATTATGACCTTGTGATAATTGTCCGTGGGTACGGGGGGAGGAGAGGGGAAGTTTTGTTGCCTCCATCACAGTGAGGGGGTGTTTGGAGTCACTGTGATGGATGTTTGTGTTGGGGTCGGTCGTGTGTCCTGTGTTCTTTTCTTTTTTGTTGTGTTCTGTGACTGCTGTAATTTCGTTCGGTACCTCGGTACCGAATGACAATAAAGTTCTGTACTGTGATCAATGCCTTCACGAAAAGAATCTGCCGTCAATCTTCGCCCCTACAGGATGGGAGATTGCCAACATCTGGTCAATGGCGCAGCGGTAGAGTTGCTGCCTTACAGCACCAGAGACCCTGGTTCGATCCTGACCACGGATGCTGTCTGCATGAAGTTCGTGCGTTCTCCATTGTGACCGCGTGGGTTTGCTCCGGGCGCTCCGGATTCCTCCCACATTCCAAAGAGTAACAGGTTTGTATGTTAATGGGCTTCGGTAAAGAAAGATTGTAAAATGTCTCTGGGGTGTAGGATAGTGACGGAGTGTGGAAAAACGCCTCATAGTTTCAAACAAACTGCAGGACTGATATCAGGAGCGTATTCTCCCCACACAGTGTGCGGAGGTGGTGGGAAAACCTGGGGACTGATTAGTTATGTATGACTGGCTCAGCAACGTGTTCAGTGGTGCGGGGCAGGAGAGTGGACCTGGAGCTTTTAAAGTCTTTACAACGACTATCTTAATCTCCTCGACCAGAAACATTAACTCTGTTTCTCTCCCCGCAGATGGTGCCAAGTGTTCCAGCACTTTCCGTTTTTAATTTTTTTTTTATCACTTTGGCCTTTTGTAATCTCGTGAAAGGACGGCCTTGTCGTCCGAAGATGGGCAGAGAGTTGGTCTCTCGCTCAGTGGGAGAGGAACATATTCTCGGCTGTGTGGGAGTGCAAGGGAGACTTGGAAACTTCATCCCCACAGTCCCCGAGGGACTTTCCCCACCCCAGGCACTTCACAGCCAGAAGCAATCTACTGGAGGATCTCATAAGGACATCAGGGATAGGAGCATAATTAGGCCATTCGGCCCACTAGTCTACACCACCATTCAATCATGGCTGATCTATCTTTCCCTCTCAACCCCATTCGCCTTCTGAGGTATCTCAGCTGCACGGAGGCAGAGAGGAAAGCTCTTCAGCGGGTAGTCCATAGAGCTGAGAGGACCATCGGAACACAGCTACCAGCCTTGGAGGGCATCCACAACACACGATGCCTCAGAAAAGCCACCAGCATCCACAAAGACTCTTCACACCCCTGCAACAGTCTGTTCGAACTTCGACCATCGGGCAGACAATACAAGGCCTTCTATGCCCGCACCTCCAGACTCAGGAACAGCTTCATCCCCAGGGCCATAGCTGCCACGAACCGGTCCTGCTGAGCCGGATGGTCACATCGCACAGTGAACCGGCACAGATCCACTTGCACTTTATTCTGTTTTAAAACTGTTCTAATTTGTTTCATTGGGTTGTTTAAATTAATACTGACTAGCTAATTAATTTATCGCATCGTATGGGAGGCGCATTCCCAATCTCGTTGTACCCCTGTACAATGACAATAAAGATATATTGTATTGTATTATAACTCCTGACACCCGTAATAATCAAGAATCTGTCAATCTCCACCTTAAAAATATCCATTGACTTGGCCTCCACAGCTGTCCGCGGCAATGAAATCCACAGCTTCACCACCTTCTGACTAAAGAAATTCCTCCTCATCCTTTTATTCTGAGGCTCCGTCCGGCCTATGGACGTAGACTCTCCCATTGGTGGAAACATCCTCTCCACTTCTACTCTATCCAAGCCTTTCACTATTCGGTAAGTTTCAGTGAGGTCCCCCCTCATCCTTCCACACCCCAGCGAGTACAGGCCCAGTGCCGTTAAACGCTCATCGTATGTTAACCCACTCGTTCCTGCGATCATTCTCGTAAACCCTCTCCAATGCCAGCACATCCTTCCTCAAATATGGGGCCCAAAACCGCCCACAATGCTCCAAATGCGGTCTGACCAACGCCTTATAAAGCCTCCGCATTACTCAACAAATCGAGCAGCATCTGTGGTGGTGGAAAGGAACGATGATGTTTCAGACCAAAAGCCTGCATCAGGACTGAATGTGCACAGGAAAGATAGTCAGAGAACATAGAACAGTACAGCACAGGGACGGGCCTTTTGGCCCACAATGTCTGTGCCGAACATGATGCCCAATCACTTTAGCCTTTTAAGATACAGCGCGAAAACAGGCCCTTCGGCCTACCGAGTCCGCATCAACCAGCGGTCCCCGCATACATCCATAGCACTATCCTAAACACTAGGGACAATTTACAATTTCTTTACCGCAACCAATTGACCTACAAACCTGTACGCCTTTGGAATGTGGGAGGAATGTAGCGCACCACATGTGGTCACAGGGAGAAGGTACAAACTCCGTACACACAGCACCCGTAGTCAGGATCGAACCCGGATCTCCGGCGCTGTCAGGCAGCAACTCTACCGCTGCGCCACCTTATCCTTGGTCTTAAGGCGTATGGTCTAATGGGCAAAGGGGGACTGTTGTGGTCAAGTGGGGAGTGGCTACTGTACCTCGTGCAGCGTGAGATTCTTCCCATCTTTCCGCTTGGAGTCAAACCTCCCGTAGATGGCGCTGAACTTGCGAATCTCCTCCTCCCTCTGCGGGTCGTGGTCGTTTATCTCGAAGATGTGCCCGAGGCTTTTGGACATTTTCTTGTTGCTGATGAAGATACACTCTAACTCCTTGGGCTCCATCCTGGGCACGGTGTGGATGTGGCGCTCGGCGCAGGACGCGATGATCTGGATGACGTCCTGGGTGAGGGGGAGGGAGGGACCGTCCCTGGGGGGCGAGGGGGGTTCGTCCTTGATCATGGTGACCACGTTGGAGATGGTGGGCAGGTGCTGCCCGGCGGCCACGGGCTCCGTCTGCGATGAGGTCTCGGTCCGGCGGGGCGAGGCGTGGCTGTTGCCCACCTCGGGCGTGCTGGCCCTGCCCTGCGGTAGCCGCGGCGTGTGCTCGTGCTGGCCGGCGCTGGCGGTGGGGCTGGAGCTGGAGGAGTTCTGGTCGGACACCTTGGCGATGGGAATGCTGCTGGCCGGCACCTTGGTCAGGGGCTGGTTGAAGGCCGTGGGGTTGGTGATCCAGTCCTGCAGCGCCTTCTGGAGGCGCCGCACGTGCAGGGGCTTGCTGGACATGCCCACCAGCGCCATGATCTCCAGGAACTCCTCCTCCGCCGCGTCGCACAGCTGCTGCACGTCGTCGCCGCCCTGCTGGATGAAGGCGTCGTAGTAGAGGAGAAGGTTGGCCCGCTGCAGGACCCGGTACAGCTGCAGCTCCCCCAGCGTGGACGGCTGTGACGTGGTCATGGTCTCTCTCCCCCCCCCCGCCGGCCACCTGCCGATCTCCGCAGCTCACGGCCGGTCGCTGTGGAGAGAAGCAACACAACCTTCAGACACCCCCACTTCTCCACCGCCGCGCCAAACCAGCGCAATGCGAACACCACCCCACTCAACTCCCGTCACTCCCTTTAACAAAGCAAAAGCTTTCTACAGCCTGAAGAAGGGTCTCGACCCGAAACGTCACCCATTCCGTCTCTCCCGAGATGCTGCTCGACCCGCTGAGTTACTCCAGCATTTTTGTGTCTACCTTCAAGCAAAAGCTTTCATCACATCACGTTCATAAGTGATGGGGGGGAAATTATGCCATTCGGCCCATCAAGTCTACTCCGCCATTCAATCGTGGCTGATCTGTCTTAACCCTATTCTCCTGCCTTCTCTCCACAACCTGTGACACCTGTGCTAATCGAAGGTAGATACAAAATGCTGGAGTAACTCAGCGGGTCAGGCAGCATCTCGGGAGAGAAGGAATGGGTGACGTTTCGGGTCGAGACCCTTTACCCTGCAGAGAGTCCTTTACCCAGGGTTGGGAAATCAAGAACCAGAGGACACAGGTTTAGGGTGAGAAGGGAAAGAATAATAAGAACCTGAGGGGCAACTTTCCCACACAGAGGGTGACGGGTATATGGAATAAGGTGCCAGAAGAGGTAGTTGGGGGCAGATGCATTTCAACATTTAAAAGGCATTTGGACAGGTACGTGGGTAGGAAAGGTTTAGAAGGTCAGGCCAAACACAGGCAGGTGGGACTAGTGTAGATGGGGCATCTTGCACAGCACAGGCAAAGTGGGCCGAAGGGCCTGTTTCCGTGCTGTATGAAGCTGTGACTATTCGACCACACACCAGAGACAATTTATACTGGCCAATTACGCTGCCTACTGCGTGTCTGTGATATGGAAGATATCCAGAGCAAGAGAAAACAGACAGGAGACCACGCAAACTACACAGAGACAGCACCTGAGGTGAGGCTCGAACCCACGTCATGGACGCTGTGAGGCAGCGTTCCTGCAGCCTGAGCCACCGTGCCGAATATCCGACAGTAAATGAATTGGACAGGTTTAGAGGGAAATGGGCAGGATGCAGGCAGGTGGGACGAGTGTAGGTGGGTCGGCATGGGCAAGTTGGGCCGAAGGGCCTGTATCCTGCATTCAAGCTGCTGCCCTGATATGCAGATTACAGCCTGGAATGGCGGGACTGTCGTATGTTGAAAGACTGGAGCGACTAGGCTTTTATACGCTGGAATTTAGAAGGATGAGGGGGGGATCATATCATATCATATCATATATATACAGCCGGAAACAGGCCTTTTCGGCCCACCAAGTCCGTGCCGCCCAGCGATCCCCGTACATTAACACTATCCTACACCCACTAGGGACAATTTTTACATTTACCCAGCCAATTAACCTACATACCTGTACGTCATATCGAAACATATAAGATTATTAAGGGATTGGACACATTAGAGGCAGGAAACATGTTTCCAATGTTGGGGGAGCCCAGAACCAGGGGCCACAGTTTAAGAATAAGGGGTAGGCCATTTAGAACGGAGACGAGGAAAAACTTTTTCAGTCAGAGAGTTGTAAATCTGTGGAATTCTCTGCCTCAGAAGACAGTGGAGGCCAATTCTCTGGATGCTTTCAAGAGAGAGCTAGATAGAGCTCTTAAGGATAGCGGAGTCAGGGGGTATGGGGAGAGGGCAGGAACGGGGTACTGATTGTGAATGATCAGCCATGATCACATTGAATGGCGGTGCTGGCTCGAAGGGCCGAATGGCCTCCTCCAGCGTCTATTGTCTATTGTCTATTGTCTATAGCCGAATGCAAGAGCAATTGATAAAATAAAATCCTCCACAGAAGCTTTGACACCGTGCCGATTCTAAGTCAAGTTAAACATGCTCAGCTGGCAACGCGAATCTGCACTTACAAATTAAAAATTCCAGACCGTTTTGAGGGATTTATAACTGAAACATCTACACTCTATCCACAAAGTGGAATTACACTGAGTGGTTCTTTTTTGACCAGAACAGACACAACGGGATGAATGGCCTTCCGTATGCTAACTTTATCGGTAACATAGAAACATAGAAAATAGGTGCAGGAGGAGGCCATTTGGCCCTTCGAGCCAGCACCGCCGTTCATTGGGATCATGGCTGATCGTCCACAATCAGTAACCCATGCCTGCCTTCTCTCCATATCCCTTGATTCCACTAGCCCCTAGAGTAACTCTCTTTTAAATCCATCCAGTGAATTGGCCTCCACTGCCTTCTGTGTGGCAGAGAATTCCACAAATTCACAACTGTCTGGGTGAAAAAGTTTCTTCTCACCTCAGTTTTAAATGGCCTCCCCTTTATTCTTAGACTATGGCCCCTGGTTCTGGACTCCCCCAACATTGGGAACATTTTTCCTGCATCTAGCTTGTCGAGTCCTTTTAAAATTTTATATGTCTCTATAAGATCCCCTCTCATCCTTCAAAACTCCAGTGAATAACAGCCGAGTCTTTCCAATCTTTCCTCATATGACAGTCCCGCCACCCCGGGGATTAACCTCATGGACCTACGCTGCACTGCCTCAATAGCAAGGATGTCCTTCCTCAAATTAGGAGGCCAAAACTGCACACAATACTCCAGATGTGGCCTTACCAGGGCCCTGTACAACTGCAGAAGGACCTCTTTAATCCAAAGGATCCAATGATCCAAAGGAGAGATATACTGGCTATTGGAGAGATATACTGGATATACTGATACTTACACTTCAAATTAATTATAACCCCCTGGGTTATAGTGAGGTGGGTAGGAAGGAAGATGCTGGTTTAAACTGAAGATAGACACAAAAAGCTGGAGTAACTCAGCGGGTCAGACAGCGTCTCTGGAGAAAAGGAATAGGCGACTTTTTGGGTCGAGACACTTCCTCAGTCTGAGCTTTCCTGCCTATTCACCTAGTCATCTGTGCTTTTTCTCCAGAGATGCTGTCTGACTCGCTGAGTTACTCCAGCTTTTCGTGTCTATCTTAGGTTCTAGCGAGAGGATGTTTACCAGAACGGCACCTGGTTGAGCTGCAGGGAAAGGTTTGACGAACTTGGATGGTTTTCCCTGCAAGGCTGGAGTTTGATGGGAGACACTGTCAGAAGTAGATACATTTATGAGAGATATAGACAGAGGAGATGGTCAGAACCTTTTTTCCCAGCATGGAAAATGTCAAATACCAGAGGGCACAGCTTTAAGGTGAGAGGGGCAAAGTTTAAAGGAGATGTGTGAGGCCAGTTTAATTTTACACAGATGGTGGTGGGTGCCTGTGACATGCTGCCAGAGGTGGTGGTGGGGGCAGATATAATAGTCGTGTTAAAGAGACCTGGATAGGCATGTGGATATGAAAGGAACGGAGGGATATGGATGATGTGCAGGCAGATAAGAGTTGTTCTTGGCATCATGTTCAGCACAGACATTGTGGGCCGAATGGCCTGTTGCTGTAATGTACTCTTCTCTGCTTAGTTTAGTTCAGGTTAGTGTAGAGATACAGCATGGATACAAGCCCTTTGGCCCACTCAGAGTCCACAACCACCATTGATCACCTGTTCACACTAGTTCTATGTTATCCCACTTTCCCATCCGCTCCCTGCACACCAGGGGCAATTTACAGATTAACCGACAAACATGCACGTCTTTGCGATATTGGTGGAAATCGGAAGTGTCAGTATTACAGTATAGCAAAGGGGATTACAGAGGCATGAGGCAGGAGCTGGCCAGATTTGACTGGAAGGAGGCCCTAGCAGGGAAGACGGCGGAACAGCAACGGCAGGTATTCCTGGGAATAATGCAGAAGTTGCAGGATCAATTCATCCCAAAGAGGAGGAAAGATTCTAAGGGGAGTAAGATGCACCCGAGGCTGACAAGGGAAGTCAAGGACAGCATAAAAATAAAAGAGAAGAAGTATAACATAGCAAAGAAGAGTGGGAAGCCAGAGGATTGGGCCTCTTTTAAAGAGCAACAGAAGATAACTAAAAAGGCAATACGGGGAGAAAAGATGAGGTACGAGGGTAAGCTAGCCAATAATATAAAGGAGGATAGTGAAGAGTAAAAAAATAGTCAAGGCAAATGTGGGTCCCTTGAAGACAGAAGCAGGGGAATTTATTATGGGGAACAAGGGAATGGCAGACGAGTTGAACCGGTACTTTGAATCTGTCTTCACTAAGGAAGATATAAACAATCTCCCAGATGTTCTAGTGGCCAGAGATCCTAGGGTGACGGAGGAACTGAAGGAAATCCACATTTGGCAGGAAATGGTTTTGGGTAGACTGATGGGACTGAAGGCTGATAAATCCCCAGGACCTGATGGTCTGCATCCCAGGGTACTTAAGGAGGTGGCTCTAGAAATTGTGGACTCATTGGTAATCATTTTCCAATGTTCTATAGATTCAGGATCAGTTCCTGTGGATTGGAGGGTAGCTAATGTTATCCCACTTTTTAAGAAATGAGGGAGAGAGAAAACGGGAAATTATAGACCAGTTAGTCTGACATCAGTGGTGGGGAAGATGCTGGAGTCAATTATAAAAGATGAAAATGCGGAGCATTTGGATAGTAGTAACAGGATCGTTCCGAGTCAGCATGGATTTACGAAGGGGAAATCATGCTTGACTAATCTACTGGAATATTTGAGGATGTAACTAGGAAAATTGACAGAGGAGAGCCGGTGGATGTGGTGTACCTTGACTTTCAGAAAGCCTTCGACAAGGTCCCACATAGGAGATTAGTGGGCAAAATTAGGGCACATGGTATTGGGGGTAGGGTACTGACATGGATAGAAAATTGGTTGACAGACAGAAAGCAAAGAGTGGGGATAAATGGGTCCCTTTCAGAATGGCAGGCAGTAACTAGTGGGGTACCGCAAGGCTCGGTGCTGGGACCGCAGCTATTTACAATATACATTAATGACTTGGATGAAGGGATTAAAAGTACCATTAGCAAATTTGCAGATGATACAAAGCTGGGTGGTAGTGTGAACTGTTAGGAAGATGCTATGAGGTTGCAGGGTGACTTGGACAGGTTGTGTGAGTGGGCGGATGCATGGCAGATGCAGTTTAATGTGGATAAGTGCGAGGTTATCCACTTTGGTGGTAAGAATAGGAAGGCAGATTATTATCTGAATGGTGTCAAGTTAGGAAAAGGGGACGTACAACGAGATCTGGGTGTCCTAGTGCATCAGTCACTGAAAGGAAGCATGCAGGTACAGCAGGCAGTGAAGAAAGCCAATGGAATGTTGGCCTTCATAACAAGAGGAGTTTAGTATAGGAGCAAAGAGGTCCTTCTGCAGTTGTACAGGGCCCTAGTGAGACTGCACCTGGGGTACTGTGTGCAGGTTTGGTCTCCAAATTTGAGGAAGGATATTCTTGCTATTGAGGGCGTGCAGCATAGGTTTACTAGGTTAATTCCTGGAATGGCGGGACTGTCATATGTTGAAAGACTGGAGCGACTAGGCTTGTATACACTGGAATTTAGAAGGATGAGAGAGGATCTTATCAAAACGTATAAGATTATTAAGGGGTTGGACACGTTAGAGGTAGGAAACATGTTCCCAATGTTGGGGGAGTCCAGAACCAGGGGCCACAGTTTAAGAATAAGGGGTAGGCCATTTAGAACGGAGATGAGGAAAAACATTTTCAGTCAGAGAGTTGTAAATCTGTGGAATTCTCTGCTTCAGAAGGCAGTTGAGGCCAGTACTCTGAATGCATTCAAGAGAGAGCTAGATAGAGCTCTTAAGGATAGCGGAGTCAGGGGGTATGGGGAGAAGGCAGGAACGGGGTACTGATTGAGAATGATCAGCCATGATCACTTTGAATGGTGGTGCTGGCTCGAAGGGCCGAATTGCCAACTCCTGCACCTATTGTCTATTGTCACCCGGAGGAAGCCCACACGGTCACATGGAGAACGTGCAAACTCCACCCACACAGCAGCCGAGATCAGGATCGAACCCGGGTCCCTGGCGCTGTGAGGCAGCAGCACTACCAGCTGTGCCACCGTGCTGCCCTGGAACAACGAACAAAAAGCACCACTCTCTGTACTTCTGCACATTCAAAACTCTGCCACAGGTAAGTGACTACAGGTGAGATAACGAAGCAAAGTGAGTGTTAATGATATCCTAGAGTTCGATCCTGTTAAAATGAATTTACACATCCTTCATCATCATATCATATCATATCATATATATAAAACCGGAAACAGGCCTTTTCGGCCCTCCAAGTCCGTGCCGCCCAGCGATCCCCGCACATTAACACTATCCTATACCCACTAGGGACAATTTTTACATTTACCCAGCCAATTAACCTACATACCTGTACGTCTTTGGAGTGTGGGAGGAAACCGAAGATCTCGGAGAAAACCCACGCAGGTCACGGGGAGAACGTACAAACTCCTTACAGTGCAGCACCCGTAGTCAGGATCGAACCTGAGTCTCCGGCGCTGCATTCGCTGTAAAGCAGCAACTCTACCGCTGCGCTACCGTGCCGCCCTTCATGTGTAGGAAGGAACTGCAGATGCTGGTTTACACTGAAGATAAACACAAAATGCTGGAGTAACTCAGCCAGCGGGACAGGCAGCATCTCTGGAGAGAAGGAATGGGTGACGTTTCGGGCCGAGATCCTTCAGTCTGAAGAAGGGTCTCGACCCGAAACGTCACCCATTCCTTCTCTCCAGAGATGCTGCCCGTCCCGCTGAGTTACTCCAGCATTTTGAGTCTATCTTACACATCCTTCGGACGGTCAGGATGTTCCAAGGATTTCACAGCTACTGAACTACTTCTGGAACGTAAACCTGCTGCTTTAGTTTAAGCCCATCGCAGTGTAACCTGTTCCACACTCCTGCTGACCAACAACAGAAGTACAGGTGTCTGAAACACAAAGTCTGGGCCAACTGCGCACAAAGGTGCAGTGCACAAATACACCGATAATCAGTTCACCAGTTATTTCCCCTGTGTGCGTTCACACCTGTTTTTAGAGGCAGCTCAAATAGCCATGGTGTCATTGAATGGTGCCGTAGCAGGTATACAACTGCAAGTGCGTGCAATATAAGGAAGTGGATGTGTTTTAATTAATCAGCCGGATTTCACAATCCATATTCCCATAAACTCCTTTCAGAGTGAGTAATAGTCATACTGCATGGAAACAGGCCCTTCGGCCCAAGTTGCCCACACCGACCAACATGTCCCGTCTACACTAATCCCACCTGGCAGTATTTGGCTCGTATCCCTCTAAACCCGTCCGATCCATGTACCTGTCTAAATGTCTCTTAAACGTTGTGATGGTACCTGCCAGAACGATCTCCTCTGGCAGCTAATTTCATACACCTGTGAGTGGTCATCTTAGAGAGCTGGATAAGATCATGAGGGGGAAAGAGTAAATGCACAGAGTCGTTTACCCAGTGTGGGGGAATCAAGAACGAGAGCATATAGGTAGAAGGTGAAGGGTGAAGGGCCACAGTTTAAGAATAAGGGATAGGCCATTTAGAACAGAGATGAGGGAAAACGTTTTTAGTCAGAGAGTTGTGAATCTGTGGAATTCTCTGCCTCAGAGGGCAGTGGAGGCCAATTCTCTGAATACATTCAAGAGAGAGCTAGATAGAGCTCTTAAGGATAGCGGAGTCAGGGGGTATGGGGAGAAAGCAGGAACGGGGTACTGATTGAGAATGATCAGCCATGATCACATTGAATGGCGGTGCTGGCTCGAAGGGCCGAATGGCCTACTCCTGCACCTATTGCCTATTGTCTATTGTCTATAATAGGAATCTGAGGGACAACTTTTTTTACACAAAGGATGGTAGGTGCATGGAACGAGCTGCCAGAGGAGCTAGTTGAGGCAGGTACTATAGCAATGTTTGAAAAACATTTGGACAAGCACATGGATAGGACAGGTTTAGAGGGGTATGAGCCAAATGCAGGCAGGACGGACTAGTGTAGATGGGGCATGTTGGTCGGTGTGGGCAAGTTGGGTCGAAGGGCCTGTTTCCATGCTCTGTGACTTGTGACTTGTGACCCCATCAGTGTGACTTATAACTGCACTTTGCAACAGCCTAGCAAGTAACTCAATTTCAGCCAGGACTGGACAATAAATGCTGGCTTTTGTCAGTGATGCCCACATAATGTAGTTGATTTTAAAAGATATAAAGATTATCAGCTTGTTTCCACACGCTGTCTGACTCTATGATTTTAGAATCTCCCTAGCAGTGTGTTCCAGGCACCTACCAAACTCTGTGTAAAAAAAACTTGCCTTGCAAATCTCTTTTAAACTTTCCCCTCTCACCTTAAACCCATGTCCTCAAGCATTTGACGTTTCTATGCAGGCAGAAGGAGTCTTGACTATTTACCCTATCTATGCCTCTCCTAATTTTATATAAGGATGATCCTGCTGTAAAGCATGTACCCCTAAGGCCCAGTCAGTCTAAAGAGTCAGTCTGTAGAAAGGTCTCAACCCATTCCTTCTCTCCAGAGATGCTGACTGTCCCGCTGAGTTACTCCAGCAGTCTGTCTATCTTCGGTGTAAACCAGCATCTGCAGTTCCTTCCTACATATTTCTCCAGGGATGCTGCCTGACCTACTGAGTTACTCCAGCATTTTGTGTCTTTTGATTAAGCTTATAGTTCATAACGTCACTGACGGATTAGGGAACATTAATTTGCATTATGAGGGACACATTAACTATAGCTCGGACACAATCAGGGACAACCTGTTTAATCTGCGCTTTGAAGCAACTACAGCCTGTCCTGCTATAGCATGACTTTCCATGACATGAGGTTTCTGAGGAATATAACTCTTATTTTCCAGCAAAAGCATCTATACTTCTCTTCGGCTATTTAATGCTGAAGCAGTTTGACTCAAGATCAGCACGGTGGCACAGCGGTAGAGTTGCTGTCTACAGCGCCAGAGACCCGGGTTCCATCCTGACTATGGATGCTGCCTGTACAGTGTTTGTACGTTCTCCCCGTGACCCGTGTGGGTTTACTCCAGGTGCTCCGGTTTCCTCCCACACTCCAAAGGCGTACAGGTACAGGTTTAATTGGCTTCAGTAAGTTGTAAATAAATTGTCCCTGGTGTGCAGGAGAGTGCTAGTGTACGGGGTGCTCGCTGGTCGGCGCGGACACGGGGGGGCGGAGAGCCGTTTACGTGCTGTATCTCTCAAGTCTACTGCAGAAGCAGTGTTACTACTTAATGCTGAAGCAGTTTTATTCAACAGTGCTCTGATGCACAGTGGAGTGTTTTACCAAGCTTTAAAGGTGCTTTGTAAATGCAGCCGGTTGCTTGATGCAGGGCTGGCCGGTGAATACGATAGCAAGCCACAAGGAACGGCTGAACGGGTTCCTCCACCAAAAAAACCAGCATCGATGAAGATGGGCACGTGAGCTGCAAGAGAGTGGGGACAAAGGTTCTGTTGACAGCAGGCTGTGCGGGCCAGAGCTGCCTGTAGATTAGAGAGCAGGAACACGGGTAAACAAAGAGAGAATAAGGGGAGAGACAGAGGGAAAGATAATTAAGCTGCTTCTTTTGTGAGGAATCGTGCTGCCGTGAGTGGTGTAAATTATTTATTATAATACACGCAGCCTCTCCCGAGGCAACCTCAGGCAACCCACACGCCCCCCTCCTCTCACCATCACCACTGCACCTCCATTATAGCGGGCACCCATACCAACTTCATCCATCAGCACTGGAGACGGGGACTAGGCACCCTTAACACTTTAAAGGTACAGCGCGGAAACATGCCCTTCGGCCCACCCTGTCCGCACTGACCAGCGATCTCCCCGTACACCAGCACTATCCTACACACAATTTTACGAATTGTTTTTTACCGAAGCCAAGTGACCGACAAGCCGAAGATAGACACAAGGCTGGAGCAACTCAGCAGGTCAGGCAGCATCTCTGGAGAAAAGGAATCAGTGACGTTTCGGATCGAGAACCCTTCTTCAGACTGAGTGTCAAGGGATCGGGAAAGGAGAGGTATAGAAGACAGCTAGAACAAATGAATGAAAGACTTGCAAAAAGCAACCATGATCAAGGAAAGGTGGAACCCACAATGGTCTATTGTTGGCTGTGGTGTAGGGATAACAAGTTATACAGTCATTTGTTCTATGTTACCTGCTATATCTCTCATTTCCCTTTCCCCTGACTCTCAGTCCGAAGAAGGGTCTCGATGCGAAACGTCACCTATTCCTTTTCTCCAGAGATGAGTTGAAACCAGCATCTGCAGTTCCTTCCTACACATTTTGACCTACAAACCCGTTGCCCTTGGAATGAGGGAGGAAATTGGAGCACCCGGAGAAAACCTACGCAGGTCACGGGGAGAACACACAAACTCCATACAGACAGCACCCATAGTCAGGATCGAACCCGGGTCTCTGGCGCTGTAAGGCAGCAAGTTTACCGCTGTGCCACGATGCCGCCCAAACGGTTGGCACCACCCACCGTGCCCCCTGTTAAACGTTCCGCTCGCCAGCCCTGCCAGTCGCAATCTTCAGCCTCAGTCATAATGTGAGGGCAGGGGGCACTTTGAGGCTGGTCGACTTGTCGTCCGAATTCCTTACATAGTTAACACGAATTGGCCAATGTATCTGGCAAGTGCAAGTGTTTTGAACTGTACGTTCATTCATGGCTGAGGTGGTGGGGAGGTCCTTGTGCTGTTCTCCAAAGCTGCTGCCAGCCTTGCCAACCTTTACAACCCTTTATCTAGCTTCAAGTAACCCTTGTATTCCCCCCCCCCCCTCCCCCCCTCCTCTCTCCCAGCCTAGTCGTGGTACTAGTTTCACTGTCATCCTGCTGGGTTTCAATATTTGTATCACTCGTTAACACATTCTCCACAGCTAACAATGAACCACTGTGGGCTCCACCTTTCCCTGATCATCGTTGCTGGCTTTGATTTGTCCCTTTGATTGCCCCTAGTCTGAAGAAGGGCCTCGACCCAAAACATCACCTATTCCTTTTCTCCAGAGATGCTGCCTGACCCGCTGAGTTACTCCAGTGTTTTGTGCCTATCTTTGGTGCTGTTTGGCTCTGAGTCACTACCTGCTGCTCCACCGAGTACCGTACTTATGCAGCTGGCGATAAACCTGACACTCTCCTCGACTATGCTCCAAACTCGCATCTCCCCTCCTCCCATCTTCTCCACGACTGTTCAGCTTATCATTGCCTACGACACTCACAACCTCTTGTTCAGATCAGACCCCTCCAGTCCACAATGCACACAAGGAGGCCACTCTAGATTAGTTTTGTTTCATTTAGAAACACAGCGTGGAAACAGGCCCTTTGGCCCACTGAGTTAGTGCCGACTGGCGGTCACCTTGTACACTAGTTCTCTACTGCATACTGCATGCAATTTACAGAGGACAATTAAACCTGCACCTCTTTGGAGTGTGGGAGGGAAACCGGAACAACCGGAGAAAACCCACGCAGGTCACGGGGAGAACGCACAGACAGCACCCGTAGTCAGGGTCGAACCCGGGTCTCTGGTGCTGTAAGACAGCAGCTCTACCGCTGCGCCACCGTGCAGTATATGCCCCTGCGGCTAATTCAGTCTGAAGAAGGGTCTCGACCCGAAACGTCACCCATTCCTTCTCTCCTGAGATGCTGCCTGACCTGTTGAGTTACTCCAGCATTTTGTGAAATATCCACCTCAGTTAAGTTTCTTCAGGACTCCCTCTGTTAGAATGTTAGCCCAAACCAGGTTTCCGTCAGGGCTAAATTACTACCAGCGAAGCCCATTTGCACAAGGGAGATGAAAGCTGGAAAGCTAGAAAAATAAAGGAACGTGACTGAGTCACAACCTGAATCAGCGGTTATTCTCTGAAAGGAAAGGTTGGACAAACTGGGATTGTTTTTTCTCTCACACCTGACAAAGAGGTATCTAAAATGATGAGAGGAATAGATCGGGTAGACAGAGTGGAAATGTCATGGACTGTGGGGCATAGCGTTAAGGTGAGAAGGGGGCAAAGTTTAAAGGAGGTGAGAGGGGCAAGTTTTTTTTTTACACAGAGGGTGGTGGGTGCCCACGTTCCACGCTCCCACTGCTAGGGGTGGTGGTGGAGGCAGATACGATAGTGGTGCTGAAGAGAGATAGGCACATGGATATGCAGGGAATGGAGGGGTATGGATCATGTACGGGAAGATGAGATTAGTTTATCTTGGCATCATGTTTGGCATCTTGGTCATCGGTGCCGGCTCTGATTATTTTCTGAACCTTTTCATACCTCTAATTTACCTCTTGCCTGAATCTCCATCTGAATAGACAATAGGTGCAGGAGGAGGCCATTCGGCCCTTCGAACCAGCACCGCCATTCAATGTGATCATGGCTGATCATTCTCAATCAGTACCCCGTTCCTGCCTTCTCCCCATAACACCCTGACTCCGCTATCCTTAAGAGCCCTATCTAGCTCTCTCTTGAATGCATTCAGAGAATTGGCCTCCACTGCCTTCTGAGGCAGAGAATTTCACAGATTCACAACTCTCTGACTGAAAAAGACTGAAGAAGGGTCTCGACCCGAAACGTCACCTATTCCTTTTCTCCAGAGATGCTGCCTGACCCGCTGAGTTACTCCAGTGTTTTGTGTCTATCTAGAGGGTCACTTAAGTCTGCTCTGTCATTTCATTAATTTAATTGGAACCACAAGTCCACATTCCACAGTAGCCTCTCGCTCCCTTGCTTTATCATGAATTTATTTATCTCTGCATTAAAAACATTGAAAGGCTCAGGTTCCACCCCTGTTTCCCCACAGCAAATCGCATCTCATCTGCCTTTATTTTCAATGTGATGCTCTACTCGTTAACCCAACGACGATCACTCCGAAACGTCTCAACTCCTCCAAACTGGGGTGACACAGGGGCTCCTCTAAATGGGCGCCGCGGTAGAGTTGCCGCCTTACAGCACTTACAGTGCCAGAGACCCGGGTTCAATCCCGACTATGGGTGCTGTCTGTCCTGAGTTTTTGTACGTTCACCCCGTGACCTGCTGAACTGCTTTCAAGGTGATAATACCCTCCATTAAATAAGCAGTCCACTACTGAACCCAGTACTCTCGACGTGATCTCACCAATGCCCTGCTTTAACTGAAGCATAATCTCTGTGTTTTTGTATTCAATTCCCCTTGTGATAAGCAATAACATTCTGATGCTGTTCCTAATTACCTGCTGTGACTGCATTTTAGCCTCCTGCAAATCATGCATCAGGATACTCTGTAATCTCTCACCAGTCACACAATGCACTTCTTTAGTTTTATTTATCCTGCCAAAATAGGATTGAATATGGCAAAATGTGAAATGTTCCATCTGCCGGATCTTTGGCCCGCCACATGTGTACCCGGGCAGTTTCGGCAACCCCTTAACTGGGTCATGGCCAATGGGAGCAAGAGCCCATGGATTAGAGGGTTTCAGATACAGGGAGAGGTTGGATAGACTTGGATTGTTTTTTTATGGAATGCCAGAGGTTGAGGGGAGACTTGATAGAATTATGAAAGGCATAGGTAAGGTAGACACTCAGAACCTTCCTCCCAATGGTGGAAATGCCCAGCACTAGAGAGCATAGCTATCAGGTGAGAGGGGGAATGTTTAATGGAGATGTCAAGTCAATTTTTATTTGTCAATTTTTATGTGCTGGGCAAGTTTCTTTTAACACCGAGAGTGGAACGCATTGCCAGGGGTGGTTTAGTTTAGAGATACAGCGCGGAAACAGGCCCGTTCGGCCCACCGGGTCCGCGCCGCCCAGCGATCTCCGCTCATTAACACTATCCAATACCCACGTGGGACTTAAAAACATTTACCAAGCCAATTAACCTACAAACCTGCATGTCTTTGGAGTGTGGGAGGGAACCAAAGATCTCGGAGAAAACCAACGCAGGTCACGGGGAGAACGTACAAACTCCGTACGGACGGCACCCGCAGTCGGGATCAAACCCGTGTCTCCGGCGCTGCATTCGCTGTAAGGCAGCAACTCTACCGCCGCGCCAGCGGGTGGTGGTGGAGGCACCTAGGATAGTAGCGTTTGATAGGATTATGGGTAGGCACATGGAAGTGCAGGGAATAGAGGGACATGGATCATGTACAGGCAGATTACATCTGTTTAACTAGGTATCATGTTTGGCACAAACATTATGGACGGAAGGGCCCGTTCCTGTGTTGTACTGTTCTATGTTGCATGGAAGAGATATTGCATGCAACGTCTCTGGCTCTACCCGAGAGGAAGGATTTGTGCGTGTGAAGCATGTCAGGGGTGCAGAATGAAAGTGAAAGTGCCCTGTTGCACTGCTGAGTCAGATTACTTATGTGCTGCTGCCTCTGAACATGGTGTTGTGCCTGACCCTGGACACACCAGCCTCACTCCCCACCATCCACCCCTTCCCCTTGAGTTCCCGCAAGCACAGTTGCGGCACGGCGGCGCAGCTGGTAGTGCTGCTGCCTCACAGCGCCAGAGACCCGTGTTCGATCCTGACCTCAGGCGCTGTTTGTGTGGAGTATGCACGTTCTCCCCGTGACCGTGTAGATTTCCTCCGGTTCCCTCCCACATCCCAAAGACGTGCGGGTTGGTAGGTCAATTAGCCTCTGCCAAATGCTCCTAGTCAAAATCCCCAGGTCCCTCAGGTCGGCCGACTTGGGGCTACTGACTATCCCGCGGTCTAGGCTTAAGCTCAGGGGTGACCGCGCTTTTGCGGTTGCAGCTCCTAGACTGTGGAACAGCATCCCTCTCCCCATCAGAACTGCCCCCTCCATCGACTCCTTTAAGTCCAGGCTCAAAACCTATTTCTACTCCCTAGCGTTTGAGGCCCTCTGAGGGGGCGCTGTGAACTGTTTATGTATGTGCTGTAATGTTTGTGTGCCATTGTATGTTCGTTCTTAGTACCTGAACTGATGTACAGCACTTTGGTCAACGTGGGTTGTTATTAAATGTGCTATACAAATAAAATTGACTTGACTTGACTTGACTTGACTTGGGAGCGTATGAGAATGATCTAGTTGGGGCAGCACAGTGATGCAGCGGTAGAGTTGCTGCCTTACAGCGTCAGAGACACGGGTTCGATCCTCTCTACGGTTGATGTCCGTATGGAGTTTGTACCTTCTCCCTGCGACCGCGTGGGTATTCTCCAGACACTCTGGTTTGCTCCCACACTCCAAAGACATAGAGGTTTGAAGGTTAATTGGCTACGGTAAAAATTGTAAATTGTCCCCAGTGCTAGAGTGCGATGTGGACTCGGTGGGCAGAAGGGCCTACTTCCGCGCTGTATCTCTAAAGTCTCAAGTCTAGTGTGATGGGGTGATCGGTGGTCGGCGTGGACATGGTGGGCTGAAGGGCCTGTTTCCATATGCTGATTTAAACCAAAGATGGACACAAAAAGCTGGAGTAACGCACCAGGACAGGCAGCATCTCTGGAGAGAAGGAATGGGTGACGTTTCAGGTCTAAACGAAGCTCGACACTAAGCTAAGCAGGATCTCTGCCATGGCTCCACATATTGTGGCCAAGGTTGACTCATTGGCCTCTCCACTCCCTAGTCCACTGAGACCACTTTGAGGATCCTCGGCTGTTGCCCAGCTCACACGGACTTTCTCAGGATTCCCTGCAAACATTTTTCTTCTGCATTTCAAACACTTTCTCCCAAGTAGGATACGATACTACTTCCATGGTTCACCACTCTGCCGCCAACAGCTCCTTTAAACGACAGCCAGACCTGCTCAGCACACATGTGGCAGGGCGCCTGGTGCCAACACAATTGAAAAGCCCACGTAAACATTCGAAACAACGCCAAACTTACTCCCTGCAACCATCGGACTCAGGAGGGGAAGGCAGCGACACCGATACGCAGAACCACACAGTGAGTGGCGGCAACGCAAAGTCTTCGCAAACTTGGTCGTAATTAAAATTGCAAAAAGTGGTCCACACTGCCCAGTCCACCACGGGTACCGACCTCCCCACCATCGTAGGCGTCTGCAGGAGCCCCTGCCTCAAAAAGGCAGCCAGCATCATCAGAGACCCACACCACCCTGGCCACGCTCTCATTTCACTCCTGCCATCGGGAAGAAGATGAAGGATCCTGAAAACTGTAACGTCTAGGTTCAAGAGCAGCTTCTCCCCTACAATTATCAGGCTATTAAACACTACAAACACCAAATAAGCTCCAAACTACATAGATTGAGGCTGTGTATATATATATATATATATAAACACACCACACACATACATGTATATCATATCATATCATATATATACAGCCGGAAACAGGCCTTTTCGGCCCACCAAGTCCGTGCCGCCCAGCGATCCCCGTACATTAACACTATCCTACACCCACTAGGGACAATTTTTACATTTACCCAGCCAATTAACCTACATACCTGTACGTCTTTGGAGTGTGGGAGGAAACCGAAGATCTCGGAGAAAACCCACGCAGGTCACGGGGAGAACGTACAAACTCCTTACAGTGCAGCACCCGTAGTCAGGATCGAACCTGAGTCTCCGGCGCTGCATTCGCTGTAAAGCAGCAACTCTACTGCTGCGCTACCGTGCCGCCCATACATATATATATATATATATATATACATATACATGCGCACACACACACACATATATACGATGAACTTTTATGTTGTTTATTATCGTGTTTACAGTTAACTACTTTTACGTATCTGTGTAAGAAGCAGCTGCAGATGCTGGTTTAAACCGAAGATGGACGCAAAAAGCTGGAGTAACTCAGCGGGACAGGCAGCATCTCTGGAGAGAAGGAATGGGTGACGTTTCGGGTCTGAAGAAGGGTCTCGACCCGAAACGTCACCCATTCCCTCTCTCCAGAGATGCTGCCTGTCCCGCTGAGTTACTCCAGCTTTTTGTGTCTAATTTGTTGCGCTTCTGCAAGTAACAATTCATTGTTCCGTTTCTGGACATATGACAGTAAAACACTCTTGACTCTTAAAGTTGAGTTTGTTGTACGGTGAGGTACAGACACAGTGAATATTTTGTTTGAAGCCGTATCACAGGCATGTAGACTCAGAAAAGCACACAAGAAACAAAATGTACACATAAAATTGGGTAAGACAATAATTATTTTTTTTAAAGACTGAACAAACAAAAACGAGGCATTCGTGCAAAAAACAATTAGAAGAAAAAAAAAGGTTAACAGTTATGAGAGGAATAGATCGGGAGGATGCAGTCTCTTGCCCAGAGTAGGTGAATCGAGGACCAGAGGACATAGGTTTGAGGTGAAGGGGAAAAGATTTAATAGGAATCTGAGGGGTAATTTTTTTACACAAAGGGTGGTGGGTGTATGGAACGAGCTGCCAGAGGAGGTAGTTGAGGCAGGGACTATCGCAACATTTAAGAAACAGACAGGTACATGGATAGAAACAGAAAATAGGTGCAGGAGTAGGCCATTCGGCCCTTCGAGCCTGCACCGCCATTCAATATGATCATGGCTGATCATCCAACTCAGTATCCTGTACCTGCCTTCTCTCCATATCCCCTGATCCCTTTAGCCACAAGGGCCACATCTAACTCCCTCTTAAATATAGCCAATGAACTGGCCTCAACTACCTTCTGTGGCAGAGAATTCCACAGATTCATCACTCTGTGTGAAAAAAAAACTTTCTCATCTCGGTCCTAAAAGACTTCCCCCTTATCCTTAAACTGTGACCCTTTGTTTTGGACTTCCCCAACATCGGGAACAATCTTCCTGCATCTAGCCTGTCCAACCCCTTAAGAATTTTGTAAGTTTCTATAAGATCCCCCCTCAATCTTCTAAATTCCAGCAAGTACAAGCCGAGTCTATCCAGTCTTTCTTCATATGAAAGTCCTGCCATCCCAGGAATCAATCTGGTGAACCTTCTCTGTACTCCCTCTATGGCAAGAATGTCTTTCCTCAGATTAGGAGACCAAAACTGTACGCAATACTCCAGGTGTGGTCTCACCAATGCCCTGTACAACTGCAGCAGAACCTCCCTGCTCCTATACTCAAATCCCCTGGCTATGAATGCCAACATACCATTCGCTTTCTTCACTGCCTGCTGCATGCCTACTTTCAATGACTGGTGACACCCAGGTCTCGTTGCATCTCCCCGTTTCCTAATCGGCCACCATTCAGATAATAGTCTGCTTTCCTGTTCTTGCCACCAAAATGGATAACCTCACATTTATCCACATTATACTGCATCTGCCATGCATTTGCCCACTCACCTAATCTATCCAAGTCACCTTGCAGCCTCCTAGCATCCTCCTCACAGCTAACGCTGCCCCCCCAGCTTCGTGTCATCCGCAAACTTGGAGATGTTGCATTCAATTCCCTCGTCCAAATCATTAATATATATTGTAAATAGCTGGGGTCCCAGCACTGAGCCTTGCGGTACCCCACTAGTCACTGCCTGCCATTCTGAAAAGGACCCGTTTATTCCTACTCTTTGCTTCCTGTCTGCCAGCCAGTTCTCCATCCACATCAATACTGAACCCACAACACCGTGTGCTTTAAGTTTGCATACTAATCTCTTATGTGGGACCTTGTCGAAAGCCTTCTGGAAGTCCAGATATAACACATCCACTGGTTCTCCCTTATCCACTCTACTAGTTACATCCTCAAAAAATTCTATAAGATTCGTCAGACATGATTTACCTTCCATAAATCCATGCTGACTTTGTCCAATGATTTCACCACTTTCCAAATGTGCTGCTATCCCATCTTTAATAACTGACTCTAGCATTTTAGCTAGGACAGGTTTGGAGGGATATGGACCAAACGCAGGCAGGTTGGACTAGTGTAGCTGGGACATGTTGGCCGGTGTGGGCAAGTTAGGCCGAAGGGCCTGTTTCCACACTGTATCACTCTTGATGACTCTGATACACCTATGCTCAGCAAATTAATGTTAGGGGTTTTGGATTCTGCATGTTCAGGGATGGGGTGGGAGGGAGATTACGTGGGAACCATCAGCAGGGCAACAGCACGTTACCACAGGTGATGAGCTGGGGCTTTGAAAGGGGTTTTGTAGAGCTGCAGCTGGATAATGGAGCAGTGAGAAAAGGCAATGCAGGCTCCGGAAAGGTCCCACACCAGCTTGGTCCCTGACACAGAGGAATTGGTCACAGAGTAACGGGATTCTGAGATGAATCAGACACAGGATAGGGAACCAGTGCACATTACAGTCAAGAGTCAAGAGTGTTTTATTGTCGTGTTACCCAGATAGTACAATGAAATTCTTACTTGCAGCAACACAGCAGAATATGTAAACATAGTTCACTGTAAATAATATAATAAACCAGAGAGAAAAAGAAAGTTCAGTGTGTGTACTATATATATATATATATATATATATACACATACTCAAAAACACACACACACACACATTTTATATATTATTTTTTTTGGGATACGGGTGTATGTGTGTGTATATGTATATATATACACATATATATATATATACACACACACACACACATATATATATATATATATATATATATATATATATACACACACACACACGCACACACACACACACACACCCAAACCCCAAAAAAACAATAATAGTACAATAATAACAATCACAGTCCATGTAGTTCAGAGCTTATATGAAGTTGTAATGTTTAATAGCCAAATGGCTGTAGGGAACAGTCCTCACTCACACCATGAACAAGATGTACTTCCCTCCTCTGCCAGCATGGCCTCTCCCAAACCTCCAACCAAACTTGGTTCAGTGATTGAAAGATACAGCATTGGTAACAGGCCCTTCGGCCCACCGAGCTCACTCCGGCCCGTTCACAATAGTCCCATGTTATTCCACTTTCCCATCCACTCCCCACACGCCAGGGGCAAATTATGGAGGGCAATTAACCTACAAACCCGCACGACTTTGGGATGCGGGAGGAAACCGGCAAACTCCACACAGACAGACAGCACCCTAGGTCAGGATTCAACTCGGGTCTCTGGCGCCACGAGGCAGCAGGTCAATTTGCTGCACCACTGTGCTGCCCATATTCATGATAACAAACATTTTTTACGAACTGCCGATGCTAAAAATCTGAAATGAAAATAGAAAATGCTCCTTTGGTAGAATTTTTGACCTAATATGTCTAACTTTATCTGTCTTTCCATAAAACCGGTGCCCAGTTGTTTTAAGGCAATATTTCTCACTCGTTTAACATTACTGAGGGAAACAAAGCACGGTCATGGAACAACAGATTAGAAACATGCCGGTGAAAGTAAGATGAGGGGATGGTTGGAGGAATCTGAATGCAGTACAGGAACACTGAATGCAGAAGCCAAGCCTGGGAGAAGTGGAGACAGACACAAACTGCTGGAGTAACTCAGCGGGTCAGACAGCATCTCTGGAGAAAAGGAATAGGTGACGTTTCGGGTCGACCCGAATCATCACCCATTCCTTCTATCCAGAGATGCTGCCTGTCCCGCTGAGTTACTCCAGCAGTTTGTGTCTACCTTCGGTGCAAACCGGCATCTGCAGTTCCGTCCTACGGACTGGGAGAAGTGGGGATGGACCTTATGGTTTTTAATGGTGGACAGATGCAGGTAAAAGTCCCCAAAATGGGAATGATAGTGGTACCGGTAAACTGGATGCTTTGAGTCAAAGCATCAGGAATTGGTCAGAGCACAGAGCATGAGAGTCTCAAATACACATTTCGATACAGAAAATATATGTTGTGCCACTAATTCAGCACGGTGTTCCATAATCAATAGATAGAAGAGGATGGCACAACAATGTTGGAACTCCCTATTGACAGCTCTAGGGGAGAACCTTCAACAGTTAAAGGCCAGTGACTTCCATCTTCTCAAGGGCAAGAACAGAGAGATATCAGATGCTGCCCTCCCAGTGGCCCTGAGGATTATATTCAAAGGTAAATGCTGTGTGACCGACTCTCAGGCTGGTGCGCCACTTAAAGTTACCAAAGATAGGCCTCAGCTGGAGGATAGGCCTCATCTCTGGATAAGAAGGAATGGGTGACGTTTCAGGTCTGAAGAAGGGTCTCGATCCGAAACGTCACCTATTCCTTTTCTCCATTCAGTGTTCCTGCACTGCATTCAGATTCCCCCAAACAACCCCTCATCTTACTTTCACTGGCATGTTTCTAATCTGTTGTTCCATGACCGTGCTTTTTTTCTCTCAGTAATGTTAAATGAGTGATAAATACACTCAGCTAACTTCAACCAGGTAACAAGACAGTACCGATGTCTGGGGCTAAACAAATCGCAAACTCAAGGCACCCTGAGCCACAAATCTTTTATTATCTTTAAAACCAGCATTTCACGACACACGTACAAGTTCTTATACTTTGCAAAGAAAGGAAACTGAAAGCTACTCTTTTTAAACACCTTCCATTTATCATAGAACATAGAAACATAGAAATATAGGTGCAGGAGTAGGCCATTCGGCACTTCGAGCCAGCACCGCCATTCAATATGATCAAGGCTGATCATCGAAAATCAGTACCCCATTCTTGCTTTTACCCAATATCCCTTGATTCCTTTAGCCCGAAGAGCTAAATCTAACTCTCTCTTGAAAACATCCAGTGAATAGGCCTCCACTGCCTTCTGTGGCAGAGAATTCCACAGATTCACAACTCTCTGGGTGAAAAAGCTTTTCCTCATCTCAGTCCTAAATGGCCTACCCCTTATTCTTAAACTGTGACCCCTGGTTCTGGACTCCCCCAACATCAGGAACATTTTTCCTGCATCTAGCCTGTCCAATCCTTTAAGAATTTTACAATTTTCTGTAAGATCCCCTCTCATCCTTCTAAATTCCAGTGAATACAAGCCCAGTCGACCCATTCTTTCATCATATGTCAGTCCCGCCATCCCAGGAATTAACCTGGTGAACCTACGCTGCACTCCCTCAATAGCAATAATGTTCCTCCTCAAATTAGGAGACCAAAATTGCACACAATACTCGAGGTGCAGTCTCACCAGGGGCCTGTACAACTGCAGTAGGACCTCCTTGCTCCTAAACTCAAATCCTCTCGCAATGAAGGCCAACATGCCATTGGCTTTCTTCACTGCCTGGTGTACCTGCATGCTCACTTTCAGTGACTGTTGTACAAGCACATTGCACCTCACCTTTTCCTAATCTGACACCATTCAGATAATAATCTGCCTTCCTGTTCTTGCCACCAAAGTGGATAACCTTACATTTATCCACATTATACTGCATCTGCCAGGCATCTGCCCATTCACCCAACCTATCCAAGTCACCCTGCAGCCTCATAGCATCCTCCTCGCAGCTCACACTGCCACCCAGCTTTGTGTCATCCTCAAACTTAGAGATGTTACATTTAGTTCCCTCGTCTAAATCGTTAATATAAATTGTAAGTAACTGGGGTCCCAGCACCGAGCCTTGCAAACTCCCTCCCCCCCCCCCCACCCTTCCCCCACTGAATAGAAGATGGTGTACAAAGAATATCCACAAAGTGCACCACCCCCTCCCCTGGCATGTCTCTCCTCAACAAAACTTGATGCTAATACAGCAGATGCTCAATACATGAAATTTGAAAAAAAGAAAATGGAGTAACTCAGCGGGTCAGGCAGCATCTCCAGAGAAAAGGAATAGCTGATGGTTTGGGTCGAGACCCTCTTCACTGAAGAAGGATCTCGACCCGAAACATCACCTATTCCTTTTCTCCAGAGATGGTGTCGGACCCGCTGAGTTACTCCAGCTTTTTGTGTCTGTCTTCAGTTTAAACCAGCATCTGCAGTTCCTTCCTGCACATTTTAACATTATTGAAAGAAAGGACGCGTGAATCCAACTGGGTCCACAGTGGGTACGAAGGAACTGCAGGTGCTGGTTTGTACCAAAGATAGACACAAAGTACTGGAGTAGTTCAGCGGGTCAGGCCGAATCTCTGGAGAAAAAGGAATAGGTGACGTTTTGGGTAGGAACCCTTCTTCAGATTGAAAGATAGAGAAGGCCAGAAAACAACAGGGCCGGCAAAAGAAGGGTGAAGTCCACAATGGCCCATGACATAGGTGAGTCTGAAGAGCCTGAAACTTCACCTATTCCTTCTCTCCAGAGATGCTGTCTGACCCGCTGAGTTACTCCAGCATTTTGCGTCTATCTTCGGTTTAAACCAGCATCTGCTGTTCCTTCCCACACGTAGGTGGGAAGGGATTGGACAAGTGGGGGATAGGATGGAATCAAGGTAGGTGGAAATGATGTTGGATATAGACACAAAAAGCTGGAGTAACTCAGCGGAACAGGCAACATCTCTGGAGAGATGGAATGCGTGACGTTTGGGGTCGAGACCAGTTGTCAGTGGGGCAGGACCCACGATGGTTTTCAATTGAGGTGAAGTCCCATGTTGGATAGAGAACTGGGGGGGGGGGGGTCTTTCTGTGTAGGAAGGAACTGCAGATGCTGTTGATAGACACAAAAATCTGGGAGGAACTCAGTGGGTCAGGCAGCATCTCTGGAGAAGAGGTACAGGCCACCTTTCGGTTGTGGACCCTTCTTGAGACTGAGAGCTAGGGTGGGTGTGGGTGGGTGGGTGGGTGTGTGGGTGTAAGGGTGTTTGGCTTCAAGGCAACAATGGGGGGGGGGAAATCAATCAGCAGTGTCAGTCAGCAAGCCAGGTCAGGTGGGGCCCACGGGGAAGCAGAAGAGGAGGGTTTTTACCGTTTTAAGTCAGAGAGAAGGTTTTCTGTGCCCTGGGAAGAAAGAGAAACGAATGGGGGAGTGTGGGAAAGGAGAGGGGGGTTGGTGATGGGATCAGATCTCAGCTCCCCTGGTTCTCTCCTCCCTCGCCAACAACCCTGCTGGTACATCTGGCAATGGGTGAGGGTTGGTTTTGGGGGGGGTTTGGGGTAAAGGGGGGGGGGGTGGTGAGAGGAGCGGGCGAGCGCTGCTTACCTTGAGAGCTGCGGTGCTGGTGCTGGTGAAGTCGCTGCGAATGTTGCCTGGGGTTTCGCTGCGCTGGCCCGGGGTAGTAGAGACACAGAGACACACACACTGATGGAGGCAGGCAGACACACACACACACACACACACACACACACACAGAGGTTGTGATGCGGGCTTTTAACACCAAGGAGACCTGTGTGTGAATTTGCAAACAACAATCAACCCCCCACCACACACAAAAAAAATAAAAAATTGTGGGGGTGAAAAGCAATTGAGCAACAAAAACCACCACCCCCCCCCCCTAAAAAAAAAAAAAAGCAGAGGACAAATATAGGAGACACAGAGCAAGCAACCAGCAATGGCGCCAGTGCAGTAAAGAGTGTGTCTGTAATCCCTTTCCCCACCCTAGTGCTGTTTCACTCTGAGGGTGGGGAGCTGGGTCACACTGCAGGCGTTTAAGGTGGTCCATGCAAACCCTTGCCACGAACAAAAAATAATCCCCCCCCCACCCACCCTCCCTCCATCTGTCAACAGCTCCCTTGCACCCAGTTACAGGGTGAATATCATTTGCAAAACCATCCCAAAACATCCTTGGCTGTTTAATAATCCAATGATACTTTATTGTCACTTCTACCGAAGGTACAGAGAAACGTTGTTTTTTGTTTTGTTTCTTGCCTATAAAATGATGTGGCAGACCCCCACACAGGCAGTGTGCATGCAAGCAAGTGTCGCCGTGTGTTAGTGCCAAACAGAAGTTGGTACAGTTGTCATAATATAAGAAGGTAACTGCAGATGCTGGTACAAATCGAAGGTTTTTAATTCACAAAATGCTGGAGTTACTCAGCAGGTCAGGCAGCATCTCAGGAGAGAAGGAATGGGTGACGTTTCGGGTTCGAGACCCTTCTTCAGACTGATACAACTGGTGCAATTGTCCCCTTTGCTCGTCGACTTTAGGTTCAGATGCCAGGTTTTCCCTCGGCTTCTAAAGGGAATCTTGATCTTGTAAAAACAAAGGTTCTTCTGGTTGGTAGGATGATGTCTTTTTGCGTTGCATTGTCCTGCAGGTTTTCTGGTCAGTGCTCTGCACCGGGCTATAGAGAAATCTGCGTTAATATAGTGCCTTTCAGGATGTTCCAGACCAAACTTGTTCAATAAACCACCCCCTGCAACGTGGGAAACAATGCAGCCACCCAGCACAGCAAAAAACACACAAAAAGCATCGCAATAATGACTAAATCACTTTTTTATTTTAGTGTCAAGTGGACGAAATAATATTGTCTAAAGCATCAGGATGACATTTTTTTTGTGCTGTAGGTTGGTTTAATATATGAGAGCAGAGGGCGGCATAGTGCTAGACCTGCTGCCTCACGTCGCCAAAGACCTGGGTTTGGTCCTGACATTGGCTGCTGTTGGCGTGGAGTTTGCACGCTCTCCCTATGACTGTGTGGGCTTTCACTGGGTGCTCCGGTTTCCCCCCACATCCCAGAGACGCGCGGGTTTGTGTGTTAATTTGCTCTTAGTCTGCTGGATGCAAAAGTGGGATAGCCTGTAATTAGTGTGATCGATGGTCGACGTGGATTCGACGGGCCGAAGGGCCTGTTTCCATGCTGTATCTCTAAGCCAAACTACGTGAAATAAGGTACTGCAGATGCTGATTAACCTGGACCTGAATGTTCTCCAGAGATGCTGCCTTGGCCCACTGGGTTACTCCAGCACTCTGTGCCCTTGCGGTTTGACATCTTGTCTGACAGGGAGCATCCCCAAGTGTCCGGTGCTGCACTAGGGGAGATAGATGCCAGCCTTGATCTTGTGCTCACATCCTGGAATGGGATTTGAACTCACAACTGAGCTGGTGGGCCCCACACTGCAACACTTTCCTGCCGCATAAACCCTGCAGCCTGGAGGCAGCAGGGATGGTTCAAAAACGTTATGCATTTGCCACCAGTGGTGTAGCATCACTGGTAACGCTCACAAGGCTGAAAGGACACAAGATGCTGGAGTAACAGGCGGTTACAGCGCTTGCAGCGCCAGAGACCCGGGTTCGATCCCGACTGCAGGTACCGTCTGTACGGAGTTTGTACGTTCTCCCCGTGACCTGCGTGGGTTTTCTCCTAGATCTTTGGTTTCTTCCCACACTCCAAACATGTACAAGTTTGTAGGTTGACTGGCTTGGGTTTGTATACTTGATATAAGTGTAAATTGTCCCTAGTGTGTGTAGGCTTGCGTTAATGTGCGGGGATCACTGGTCGGTGTGAGGATTCGGTGGGCCGAAGGGCCTGTTTCTATGCTGTATCTCTGAACTCAGTGAGTCAGGCAGCATCCGTGGAGAATATGGATAGGTGACATTTCGTGTTGAGGCTTTCTTTCAGACAAGCTGAGTCGGTTATCTTTCCCAAGCTGACACCCGTGCTAATCTATCAATCTCTGCCTTAAAAATATCCATTGACTTGGTCTCCACAGATGGCAAATTCACCACCCTCTGACTAAAGAAATTCCTCCTAATCTCCACTCTCCCACTAGTGGAAACATCCTCCTCACATCCACTCTATCCAAGCCTTTCACTAGTCGGTAAGTTTCAATGAGCCCCCCCCCCCCCCCTCATTCTTCTAAACTCCAGCGAGTAGAAAGAAGCCCAGTGCTGTCAAACGCTCCTAATATCTCATCAACCTCTCATGCTCATGAAGATCTGGAGGTCTCAAGGATAATCTGGGCACCTGGGCTTGAGAAGTCTCACCGAATGTGTTGAACTGGAGAAAAAAAATCAGGGAAATTGAGTTTTCCTGGTGCAATTTCTCCTCAATTAGATATTTGAGAGCAGATTTTCCAACAGTGCATTTTCACCCCCCCCTAACATCAACACGGGTTTAGACAATCAAAGACTTTCTGTGTGTTTTCAGCATTTTATATTTACTTTCTAAAAAAAAAATCATACTTAAGCTGTGAACTCTGTTTTGATGGAATGTATTCCACGATTTAAAACCTTGAAACCTGCTTTATAAAAACCCTTCTGAAAAATAAGGAGTATAATTTTGTGCTCGTGTACAACAATCATTGTTGTATAATTTGTGTCGAATCCCTTTGGTTTTTTTGCCTGCAATGTACGAGGAAATGCGGGTTATTTCTTTAATAAAATGCAAAAATGCAAGTTTATGAAGATATCTGGCCAGATTAACACGATGCCTCGAAGTTTCATGGGCCTCCTTAAGAAGCTTTTCCCCCACCCCCTGAGTAATTTTGCATAGACTATCAGAGAGTGACGTGTTTCCCTCAGACTGGGGGAAGGAACAGAGTGAACACAGACCCAGAGAGAGACAATCAGACAATGTGAGCATGTCTGACACACACACACACACACACACACACACACACATACATACACACGCAGGAAAAGCTGCAAGTTTCCCATCGGACTCAGGCTGAGAAACATGGTGCTGCAATGAATGCGTGTGTGTGTTCTGATGTGTGTGTGTGTGTGTGTGTGTATGTATGTGTGTATGTGTGTTTGGGAGAAGCAGTATGAACAGCCACATGAATCAGCAGCAGTGTTCACTGCCGACGAGCCCAGTTGCAACTGGGGGGGAGGGTGGTTTTCATTCACAGTGAAAGACTCGAAAGAGAAACGCAGCTCAATGGAGAGTAGAAAATGCAGAGTGCAAGCACTAAGGTTTGAGAGCAGAGGGCGAGTGAGTCATTTTTTAAAAAAAGTAGGTACCCACAGAGTAGGACAGGCAAACACTTGCAGTTTAAACGTCAGAGCAGGAAGAGAGACCTGAAGGTGTTAACTGGCTGCTTCAGGAAGAGTTGATTTGTTGCCCTTGCTCTGAATTAATTTGAAAAATAAAAACCTCACAACTCTTTCAATTTACAGAGTCTGAAGGATGATCCCATTCTGAAACTTCCCCTATGATGCCTGACCCGCTGAATTACTCCAGCACTTTGTCTCTTTTTTGTTTCAATAGTCATTTATTTGTCACAAACACATAAATGTGTAGTGAAATGAAAAATTTCCTTTTACTGAATGCAGTTTGTCTGATCTATTATCGAATTAGTTATTCATTAGTTCATGAGTGATAGGAGCAGAATGAGGCCATTCGGTCCATCGAGTCTACTTGGGTCTATCCAATCGTGGCTGATCTATCTTTCCCCTCTCAACCCCATTCTCCTGCCTTCTCCCCTTAATCCTTGATACCCGTACCAATCAAGAATCTACCAACCATCCTCCCCAATCACAGCCTTGAGTTTGGTGCCACAAGCAACTGCAGATGCTGGAATTTTAAGGACAAATGCAAAGTGCTGGAGTAATATCATATCATATCATATATATACAGCCGGTCAGGCAGCATCTGTGGGGGGGGGGGGGGGGATAGGCTGCATTTGAGGTACTCGCTAGCTGCCAGACTTGCAGAGTTACTCCAGTACTTTGTGAGTTATTTAAACATGGTTGGTTTTTGGTCTTTAATTCCTCCAGCTGGTGTACCCTCCCCAGGTGTTTAAGCAAAAGCATGGAACTGTTGTGCCTTGCCTCCAACCCATCCCATCCCGTAAATTACAGACCACAGTCAAACTATTAGAAACTCCAGCTGCATCACCACAGCACCCAGCTTCTTGTTTCTAGGTTCTTGGTCCTCCAAAATATTCCAAATGGAATTTAACCTAGACATTCCCTCCAACCTAGAGTATAAGAAAATAACTGCAGATGCTGGTACAAATCGATTTATTCACAAAATGCTGGAGTAACTCAGCAGGTCAGGCAGCATCTCGGGAGAGAAGGAATGGGTGACGTTTCGGGTCGAGACCCTTCTTCTGAGTTACTCCAGCATTTTGTGAATAAATCCCTCCAACCTAGACATTTGCACATACTGAGTATAGACCAGACATTCGAAAACAAATGACATTTACACCAGGAATGTAAGTCTGAAGAAGGGTCCCGACCTGAAACGTCACCTGTCCATTTTCTCCAGAGATGCTGCCTGACCCGCTGAGGTACTCCAGCACTTTGTGTCTTTCTTTGGTATAAATCAGAATCTGCGGTTCCTTTTTATTACATCACATGATCCTCTCTCCTCTTGCGTGTGGCGTGCGCAGCCTAAAGTTGTAGGCCAAGGGTGGACAACCAGGCCAGGGCAGCATCAGTTGCTGGGTGGATGGCCTTGATGCCACCAGGGAAAAGCCTCAGTGAGCAGTCGTTCACGGTGTGTGGGATGGTCTGGTCTGGATATCCGCAGTCGCAAGCAGGGCTTGGAGACTGCAACTAGGGGGTGGCAGATTGCAACCTTCAAGGAGTCCACCCTATTTCGACTAACGCAATCAACCCGACGTGCACAACCCTAATAAATGCAGTGTTTTGGTGTCACTTTTGACATTACACGATGAAAAGTTTCTGAGCTGAGTTTCGGTCATGGAATGTCCCACATACAAACAAACACTGCGCCACCTTACACACCCCAAACTACTACTGAGGCAGGACATCTGAAAAGTAAACAAAATAACAGACAACATTGGGAAACCCCCAGCGGGTCAGGCAGCATCTATGGAGAGAAAAGCAAAGGTAATATTTGCAAGGTTTCTGTAAGCAGGGACACTGTTCCCTTTGTGTCCATGTGCATGTTCATATTAGCTCTCGGATGGAACGGCCAAATGGTATGTCTGCAACAAAATTGGAGTTTGCCGCTGTCTGGAAGTTCAATCTGCTTAAAGTCTCAACACACAGGGCGTTATTTGTGGCAAATTAAACATTACTGCTGCGCTGCATGTCGCTGCAGCTGGAAAGTCATCACAAATTGCTGTTGGGAATGCCAGAGGAAGACACAAAATGCTGGTGTACTTCAGCAGGTCAGGCAGCATCTCTGGAGGACATGGATAGGTGACGTTTCGGGTTGGGACCTTTCTTAAAGGGGGGTGTGGGGGGTGGGTGGGAAGGAAAGCTGGAGGAGAGGAGGAGCAGGACAGAGCATGGCCGCTAATGGGTGAACACAGGGGGGGGGGTTGATAGGCAGATTGTTGGACAAATGCCAGGCATGTGGACATAGGTGGGAGCCCATAAAGGATAAAGAGCAGGTAGACATTAAAGACATCAGCCATTCCAGGAAAAAAGCCGTCATAAACAACGAGCTCAAGAGACTCAACGTAGACATAGCCATCCATCATGAAACAAGGCTGGCAGACTCGGGCACATTGAAGGAGAAGGACCACAAGTTCTACTGGCAGGGGAAGGACTCTGACGAGCCCAGAGAGCAGGGAGTAGGCTTCGCAGTAAGGAACAGCTTGCTGAACATGATGGGACCAGGCAGAAATGGCTCAGAGCGACTCCTGACTCTCCACCTCAACACCACCGCAGGCCCAGTCACCCTTGTCAGCGTGTATGCCCCGACACTGTCCTCCACATCACGCACAAAGGACGAGTTCTACGATAACCTCGCATCCATCAGCAGCAGCATCCCCAGCAAGGGAGAACTTGTTCTCTTGGGCGACTTCAACGCCAGAGTGGGCGCGGACCACGAATCATGGTCTTCCTGCCTTGGGCAGTTTGGTGTGGGCAAAATGAATGAGAACGGACAGTGACTGCTCGAGCTGTGTACTTACCATGACCTGTGCATCGCCAACCGTACTTCCAGACAAAGCCCCAGCACAAGGTATCCTGGAGGCACCCACGCTCAAAGCACTGGCATCAATGGCGGGACTGTCGTATGTTGAAAGGCTGGAGCGATTGGGCTTGTATACACTGGAATTTAGAAGGATGAGGGGGGATCTTATTGAAACATATAAGATAATTAGGGGATTGGACACATTAGAGGCAGGAAACATGTTCCCAATGTTGGGGGAGTCCAGAACAAGGGGCCACAGTTTAAGAATAAGGGGTAGGCCATTTAGAACGGAGATGAGGAAGAACTTTTTCAGTCAGAGAGTGGTGAAGGTGTGGAATTCTCTGCCTCAGAAGGCAGTGGAGGCCAGTTCGTTGGATGCTTTCAAGAGAGAGCTGGATAGAGCTCTTAAGGATAGCGGAGTGAGGGGGTATGGGGAGAAGGCAGGAACGGGGTACTGATTGAGAGTGATCAGCCATGATCGCATTGAATGGCGGTGCTGGCTCGAAGGGCTGAATGGCCTACTCCTGCACCTATTGTCTATTGTCTATTGTCTATCAACTGGACCTGATCCTAGTCAGACGTGCTGCCCTGAAGAACGTTCTCCACACAAGCTCCCACCACAGTGCGGACTGCGACACAGACCACTCCTTGGTGTGTTGCAAGATCAGGCTGCAACCAAAGAGGTTCTACCGTACCAAGAGGCAGGGGAACCCCCGCATCGATGTCAGCAAGAAGCCCCATCCAGACCTCGTGCAACAGTTTGCAGAGCCTTTTGAGAGAGAGCTTGGCACCTCGCGTCCTGGAGACTCTGCAACAGAGAAGTGGGGAACTGTGCGGGACACCATGCACCACACAGCCTTGGCTAGCTTTGGGAAGAAGATCTCGAAGACACACGACTGGTTTGAGGCCAAGTCGACCGAGATGACTCCCGTCACTGAAGCCAAGCGCGCCACCCTAGCCGAGTACAAGCGGTCAGCCATCGAGAAAAACCTGCAGATCCTCAGGGCTGCCAGGAGCAAGGCTCAGCAGACTGCCAGGCGTTGCACCAATGAGTACTGGACACAGCTCAGTGGGGACATCCAGACGGCCGCCATAACAGGGAACATCAGGGGAATGTACAGTGGCATTAAGAAGGCACTTGGACCAGTCCAGAGCAAGACAGCCCCCCTCAAATCCCCCACTGGGGAAGTAATCACAGACAAATGCCAGCAGATGGAGAGATGGGTGGAACACTACTCCGACCTCTACCCGAGAGACAACACTGTGTCCCCCTCAGCCCTTAAAGCCATTGAGTGCCTGCCGACCATGGATGAGTTAGATGGAGAACCTACGGTAGAAGAGCTCAGCAAGGCCATTGCCAGCCTGGCCTCAGGCAAGGCCCCAGGCAGCGACAGGATTCCCCCTGACCTGATCAAGCACTGCAAGACTACCTTACTGCCCTAGTGAGACCGCACCTGGAGTACTGTGTGCAGTTTTGGTCTCCAAATTTGAGGAAGGATATTCTTGCTATTGAGGGCGTGCAGCGTAGGTTTACTAGGTTAATTCCCGGAATGGCCGGACTGTCGTATGTTGAAAGACTGGAGCGACTAGGCTTGTATACACTGGAATTTAGAAGGATGAGAGGGGATCTTATCGAAACGTATAAGATTATTAAGGGGTTGGACACGTTAGAGGCAGGAAACATGTTCCCAATGTTGGGGGAGTCCAGAACAAGGGGCCACAGTTTAAGAATAAGGGGTAGGCCATTTAGAACAGAAATGAGGAAAAACCTTTTCAGTCAGAGAGTTGTAAATCTGTGGAATTCTCTGCCTCAGAAGGCAGTGGAGGCCAATTCTCTGAATGCATTCAAGAGAGAGCTAGATAGAGCTCTTAAGGATAGCGGAGTCAGGGGGGTATGGGGAGAAGGCAGGAACGGGGTACTGATTGAGAATGATCAGCCATGATCACATTGAATGGCGGAGCTGGCTCGAAGGGCCGAATGGCCTCCTCCTGCACCTATTGTCTATTGTCTATTGCATGAAATCCTCTGCCAGTGCTGGCAAGAAGGAGCTGTACCGCAGGACATGAGGGATACCACGATCATTACCCTCCACAAGAACAAGGGTGAGAGAAGCGACTGCAACAACTACAGAGGCATCTCCCTCCTCAACATCGTCGGCAAGGTCTTTGCTCGGGTCATCTTGATCCGCCTGCAGAAGCTGGCAGAACGTGTCTACCCAGAGTCACAGAGTCCGAGCATCTGGGAGGAGAACCATCGGCCGCCCCCAGCTACGTTACAAGGATGTCTGCTAGAGAGATTTGAAGGCGCTCGACATCGATGTGGAGTCCTGGGAGAGCCTTACAGGTGACTGTACGAGGTGGAGCGGTACCCTGAACCAACATCTCAAAACGGGGGAAGAGAAACTGATGAACGCAGCGGCAGACAAGCGGGCATGCAGAAAGGAGCGCAGCAACTTCAACAGACCAGAGTCCACACACAAACGTGACCTTTGCCACAGAGACCGTCACTCCCGCATTGGTCTCTTCAGCCACAAGCGACGCTGCTCTAGCCGAGGTGAGGAGCAAGCAGCCAACTAGGATGCATCACCCATGGTCAGCCATGACCGAGGGGGGCCTAAGAAGAAGACACAAAATGCTGGAGTAACTCAGCGGGTCAGGCAGCATCTCGGGAGAGAAGGAATGGGTGATGCATCCTATTCCTTCATCACCCATTCCTTCTCTCCCGAGATGCTGCCTGACCCACTGAGTTACTCCAACATTTTGTGTCAACCTTCGATTTAAACCAGCATATGCAGTTTTTTTTTGTTTCGTACTGATAAAGAGCTGCCAATTGTTACGCTCGGGGATAGAAAAGTTGTGAATTGTGTGGCCATTAGAAATGGAGGAGGGGGAGGGGAGAAACCAGATCAGAAGAGAAACCAGAGGAGGAGAGAAGTGAGCGGGGGGTGGGGGGGGGGGGGAAGAAAGGAGGGGGTGGGGGCTCTTAGAGGAGAAAGGGGAGGGAGAAGGAGACTGTTGTGGGTTAGATATCTTCAGGATTGAGGCAAGACGGTGAACAGCCAGGCCGGGCTGCTTGTGGAGCTCGTAGCACCAAACCTGATCCGTCACACTGTGACCACTTGCATGGAATCGCCTTTCGTGTCAGATACTGTACAGAACATGGACCAACATTACACAGGAACAAGCCCTTCGGCCTGAATATCCACGACGAACATCACGCCAGGATAAGCTAATCTTATCTGCCTGCACATGATTCATATCTCTCCGTTTCCTCCTATAGTCACACGCCTGTCTGAATGCCTCTGAAGTGCTGCTCTCATATCTGCCCCCTCCACCACCCCTGGCAGCCCCTTCCAGGCACCCACTTCCCTCTGTGTAAAAAACATACTCCCATACATCCCCTGCAAATGTTGCCACTCTCACCTTAAAGCTACGCCCTCTGGCCTTTGACATTTCCACGCTGACTAGCTCCCATATCTATTTCTCTCATAACTCTACCTGGTCAACCTCCAATGTTCCATAGAAAACAATAGAAAATAGACAATAGGTGCAGGAGGAGGCCATTCGGCCCTTCGAGCCAGCACCGCCATTCAATGTGATCATGGCTGATCATTCTCAATCAGTACCCCGTTCCTGCCTTCTCCCCATACCCCCTGACTCCGCTATCCTGAAGAGCTCTATCTAGCTCTCTCTTGAATGCATTCAGAGAATTGGCCTCCACTGCCTTCTGAGGCAGAGAATTCCACAGATTCACGACTCTCTGACTGAAAAAGTTTTTCCTCATCTCAGTTCTAAATGGCCTACCCCTTATTCTTAAACTGTGGCCCCTTGTTCTGGACTCCCCCAACATTGGGAACATGTTTCCTGCCTCTAAAGTGTCTAACCCCTTAATAATCTTATACGTTTCGATAAGATCTCCTCTCATCCTTGTAAATTCCAGTGTATATAAGCCTAGTCGCTCCAGTCTTTCAACATATGACAGTCCCGCCATTCCGGGAATTAACCTAGTAAACCTACGCTGCACGCCCTCAATAGCAAGGCATTTCCACTCTGAAAAAAAAAGGTTCTGACTAGCTCCCATATCTATTTCTCTCATAACTCTACCTGGTCAACCTCTAACGTTCCATAGAAAACAATCCAAGTGTGTATCCAGCCCCTCCCGGTGGCTGATACCCCAATCCAAGCAGCCTTCTGCCCAACATCTTCTGTAGCCTCCACATACTTCCAGTACTGGGGTGACCAGGAAAGGGTGCTCCATCCGATCCAAGGTGAGCCAAACGGTAAAAAGGAATCACCGCGGCAGTTCGAAACGACAGAATGGAGAACTTCATAGTGTGGAAGTTACTTCAGACAGGGAGGAACTGAGAGGGTACATTAAACATGTCACAAGCATCAATGGCAGCAAGCAGGCAGACTTCAACGGGCAACGATTAATGGAGGTAAGCCCAAATAAAATGGCAAAGTATTTTTAAACCGACAGTTCAAAGTTACAGGGAAAATCGAAAATCGCTGGTGTAAATCGAAGGTAGATGCAAAATGCTGGAGGAACTCAGCAGGTCAGGCAGCATCTCGGGAGAGAAGGGATGGGTGACGTTTCGGGTCGAGAGCCTTCTTCAGACTAAAGAAGGCTCTTGCCCAGAAACGTCACCCATTCCTTCTCCCCCGAGATGCTGCCTGACCCGCTGAGTTACTCCAGCGTTTTGTGTCTACCTTCAGTTCAAAGTTACACCTTGGCATGTTGTTGGGAAGGTATGACCTCAAGTGTGATGATACTTGTACTAACGAGACATGTATTCACATCAGAACAGACACAAAGCTCTTCAGCTGCAGACCCAGACTAATCATTACGTGTGCTTCAAGGAACTGAATAGGCTGGACAAAATGGTGAACAGACTGGTCCACCTCAATGGTGGTCGTGCCTAAGGTGGACACAAAGGATGGTTGTGTGTGGAAACACTTTGTTGATCTGCGGACAATGACGAATGCACAGTCTTTAGCAGGACGAAAGGCTTTCAGAGAAATGGATCTCCACTGCAAAAATGTGAATAGTTGACAAAGTCTGACAGCAGAATTAGACCATTGACACAGGCAGCGACTATGCTGTACAAA